>NW_027440171.1:0-255165 GCF_031893055.1 Leptodactylus fuscus | reverse complement strand
TGGCCTGGCGAGGGGTGGAGTGAGGGGCAGAGACTAGGCCTGGCGAGGGGTGGAGCGAGGGGCAGAGACTAGGCCTGGCGAGGGGTGGAGCGAGGGCAGAGACTAGGCCTGGCGAGGGGCAGAGACTAGGCCTGGCGAGTGGTGGAGCGAAGGGCAGAGACTAGGCCTGGCGAGGGGTGGAGTGAGGGGCAGAGACTAGGCCTGGCGAGGGGTGGAGCGAGGGGCAGAGACTAGGCCTGGCGAGGGGGGTGGAGTGAGGGGCAGAGACTAGGCCTGGCGAGGGGTGGAGCGAGGGGCAGAGACTAGGCCTGGCGAGGGGTGGAGCGAGGGGGCAGAGACTAGGCCTGGCGAGTGGTGGGAGCGAGGGGCAGAGACTAGGCCTGGCGAGTGGTGGAGCGAGGGGCAGAGACTAGGCCTGGCGAGGGGCAGAGACTAGGCCTGGTGAGTGGTGGAGCGAGGGGCAGAGACTAGGCCTGGCGAGGGGTGGAGTGAGGGGCAGAGACTAGGCCTGGCGAGGGGTGGAGCGAGGGGCAGAGACTAGGTCTGGCGAGGGGTGGAGTGAGGGGCAGAGACTAGGCCTGGCGAGTGGTGGAGCGAGGGGCAGAGACTAGGCCTGGCGAGTGGTGGAGCGAGGGGCAGAGACTAGGCCTGGCGAGGGGCAGAGACTAGGCCTGGCGAGTGGTGGAGCGAAGGGGCAGAGACTAGGCCTGGCGAGTGGTGGAGCGAAGGGCAGAGACTAGGCCTGGCGAGTGGTGGAGCGAAGGGCAGAGACTAGGCCTGGCGAGTGGTGGAGCGAAGGGCAGAGACTAGGCCTTGCGAGGGGTGGAGCGAGGGGCAGAGACTAGGCCTGGCGAGGGGTGGAGCGAGGGGCGGAGCGAGGGGCAGAGACTAGGCCTGGCGAGTGGTGGAGCGAGGGGCAGAGACTAGGCCTGGTGAGTGGTGGAGCGAGGGGCAGAGACTAGGCCTGGTGAGTGGTGGAGCGAGGGGCAGAGACTAGGCCTGGCGAGGGGTGGAGCGAGGGGCAGAGACTAGGCCTGGCGAGTGGTGGAGCGAGGGGCAGAGACTAGGCCTGGTGAGTGGTGGAGCGAGGGGCAGAGACTAGGCCTGGCGAGGGGTGGAGTGAGGGGCAGAGACTAGGCCTGGTGAGTGGTGGAGCGAGGGGCGGAGCGAGGGGCAGAGACTAGGCCTGGTGAGTGGTGGAGCGAGGGGCAGAGACTAGGCCTGGCGAGTGGTGGAGCGAAGGGCAGAGACTAGGCCTGGCGAGGGGTGGAGTGAGGGGCAGAGACTAGGCCTGGCGAGGGGTGGAGCGAGGGGCAGAGACTAGGCCTGGCGAGTGGTGGAGTGAGGGGCAGAGACTAGGCCTGGTGAGGGGTGGAGCGAGGGGCAGAGACTAGGCCTGGCGAGGGGTGGAGTGAGGGGCAGAGACTAGGCCTGGCGAGTGGTTGAGCGAGGGGCAGAGACTAGGCCTGGCGAGTGGTGGAGCGAGGGGCAGAGACTAGGCCTGGCGAGGGGCAGAGACTAGGCCTGGCGAGTGGTGGAGCGAAGGGCAGAGACTAGGCCTGGCGAGGGGTGGAGTGAGGGGCAGAGACTAGGCCTGGCGAGGGGTGGAGCGAGGGGCAGAGACTAGGCCTGGCGAGGGGTGGAGTGAGGGGCAGAGACTAGGCCTGGCGAGTGGTGGAGCGAGGGGCAGAGACTAGGCCTGGCGAGTGGTGGAGCGAGGGGCAGAGACTAGGCCTGGCGAGTGGTGGAGCGAGGGGCAGAGACTAGGCCTGGCGAGTGGTGGAGCGAAGGGCAGAGACTAGGCCTGGCGAGTGGTGGAGCGAAGGGCAGAGACTAGGCCTGGCGAGTGGTGGAGCGAAGGGCAGAGACTAGGCCTGGCGAGTGGTGGAGCGAAGGGCAGAGACTAGGCCTTGCGAGGGGTGGAGCGAGGGGCAGAGACTAGGCCTGGCGAGTTGTGGAGCGAGGGGCAGAGACTAGGCCTGACGAGGGTTGGAGCGAGGGGCAGAGACTAGGCCTGGCGAGGGGTGGAGCGAGGGGCAGAGACTAGGCCTGGCGAGTGGTGGAGCGAGGGGCAGAGACTAGGCCTGGCGAGGGGTGGAGCGAAGGGGCAGAGACTAGGACTGGCGAGTGGTGGAGCGAGGGGCAGAGACTAGGCCTGGCGAGGGGTGGAGCGAGGGGCAGAGACTAGGCCTGGCGAGGGGTGGAGCGAAGGGGCAGAGGCTAGGCCTGGTGAGTGGTGGAGCGAGGGGCAGAGACTAGGCCTGGCGAGGGGTGGAGTGAGGGGCAGAGACTAGGCCTGGCGAGGGGTGGAGCGAGGGGCAGAGACTAGGCCTGGCGAGGGGTGGAGTGAGGGGCAGAGACTAGGCCTGGCGAGTGGTGGAGCGAGGGGCAGAGACTAGGCCTGGCGAGTAGTGGAGCGAAGGGGCAGAGACTAGGCCTGGCGAGGGGTGGAGCGAGGGGCAGAGACTAGGCCTGGCGAGGGGCAGAGACTAGGCCTGGCGAGTGGTGGAGCGAAGGGCAGAGACTAGGCCTGGCGAGGGGTGGAGTGAGGGGCAGAGACTAGGCCTGGCGAGGGGTGGAGCGATGGGCAGAGACTAGGCCTGGCGAGGGGTGGAGCGAGGGGCAGAGACTAGGCCTGGCGAGGGGTGGAGCGAGGGGCAGAGACTAGGCCTGGCGAGGGGTGGAGCGAGGGGCAGAGACTAGGCCTGGCGAGTGGTGGAGCGAGGGGCAGAGACTAGGCCTGGCGAGTGGTGGAGCGAGGGGCAGAGACTAGGCCTGGCGAGGGGCAGAGACTAGGCCTGGTGAGTGGTGGAGCGAGGGGCAGAGACTAGGCCTGGCGAGGGGTGGAGTGAGGGGCAGAGACTAGGCCTGGCGAGGGGTGGAGCGAGGGGCAGAGACTAGGTCTGGCGAGGGGTGGAGTGAGGGGCAGAGACTAGGCCTGGCGAGTGGTGGAGCGAGGGGCAGAGACTAGGCCTGGCGAGTGGTGGAGCGAGGGGCAGAGACTAGGCCTGGCGAGGGGCAGAGACTAGGCCTGGCGAGTGGTGGAGCGAAGGGCAGAGACTAGGCCTGGCGAGTGGTGGAGCGAAGGGCAGAGACTAGGCCTGGCGAGTGGTGGAGCGAAGGGCAGAGACTAGGCCTGGCGAGTGGTGGAGCGAAGGGCAGAGACTAGGCCTTGCGAGGGGTGGAGCGAGGGGCAGAGACTAGGCCTGGCGAGGGGTGGAGCGAGGGGCGGAGCGAGGGGCAGAGACTAGGCCTGGCGAGTGGTGGAGCGAGGGGCAGAGACTAGGCCTGGTGAGTGGTGGAGCGAGGGGCAGAGACTAGGCCTGGCGAGGGGTGGAGCGAGGGGCAGAGACTAGGCCTGGCGAGTGGTGGAGCGAGGGGCAGAGACTAGGCCTGGTGAGTGGTGGAGCGAGGGGCAGAGACTAGGCCTGGCGAGGGGTGGAGTGAGGGGCAGAGACTAGGCCTGGTGAGTGGTGGAGCGAGGGGCGGAGCGAGGGGCAGAGACTAGGCCTGGTGAGTGGTGGAGCGAGGGGCAGAGACTAGGCCTGGCGAGTGGTGGAGCGAAGGGCAGAGACTAGGCCTGGCGAGGGGTGGAGTGAGGGGCAGAGACTAGGCCTGGCGAGGGGTGGAGCGAGGGGCAGAGACTAGGCCTGGCGAGTGGTGGAGTAAGGGGCAGAGACTAGGCCTGGCGAGGGGTGGAGCGAGGGCAGAGACTAGGCCTGGCGAGGGGTGGAGTGAGGGGCAGAGACTAGGCCTGGCGAGTGGTTGAGCGAGGGGCAGAGACTAGGCCTGGCGAGTGGTGGAGCGAGGGGCAGAGACTAGGCCTGGCGAGGGGCAGAGACTAGGCCTGGCGAGTGGTGGAGCGAAGGGCAGAGACTAGGCCTGGCGAGGGGTGGAGTGAGGGGCAGAGACTAGGCCTGGCGAGGGGTGGAGCGAGGGGCAGAGACTAGGCCTGGCGAGGGGTGGAGTGAGGGGCAGAGACTAGGCCTGGCGAGTGGTGGAGCGAGGGGCAGAGACTAGGCCTGGCGAGTGGTGGAGCGAGGGGCAGAGACTAGGCCTGGCGAGGGGCAGAGACTAGGCCTGGTGAGTGGTGGAGCGAGGGGCAGAGACTAGGCCTGGCGAGGGGTGGAGTGAGGGGCAGAGACTAGGCCTGGCGAGGGGTGGAGCGAGGGGCAGAGACTAGGCCTGGCGAGGGGTGGAGCGAGGGCAGAGACTAGGCCTGGCGAGGGGGCAGAGACTAGGCCTGGCGAGTGGTGGAGCGAGGGCAGAGACTAGGCCTGGCGAGGGGTGGAGTGAGGGGCAGAGACTAGGCCTGGCGAGGGGTGGAGCGAGGGGCAGAGACTAGGCCTGGCGAGGGGTGGAGTGAGGGGCAGAGACTAGGCCTGGCGAGGGGTGGAGCGAGGGGCAGAGACTAGGCCTGGCGAGGGGTGGAGCGAGGGGCAGAGACTAGGCCTGGCGAGTGGTGGAGCGAGGGGCAGAGACTAGGCCTGGCGAGTGGTGGAGCGAGGGCAGAGACTAGGCTGGCGAGGGGCAGAGACTAGGCCTGGTGAGTGGTGGAGCGAGGGGCAGAGACTAGGCCTGGCGAGGGGTGGAGTGAGGGCAGAGACTAGGCCTGGCGAGGGGTGGAGCGAGGGGCAGAGACTAGGTCTGGCGAGGGGTGGAGTGAGGGGCAGAGACTAGGCCTGGCGAGTGGTGGAGCGAGGGGCAGAGACTAGGCCTGGCGAGTGGTGGAGCGAGGGGCAGAGACTAGGCCTGGCGAGGGGCAGAGACTAGGCCTGGCGAGTGGTGGAGCGAAGGGCAGAGACTAGGCCTGGCGAGTGGTGGAGCGAAGGGCAGAGACTAGGCCTGGCGAGTGGTGGAGCGAAGGGCAGAGACTAGGCCTGGCGAGTGGTGGAGCGAAGGGCAGAGACTAGGCCTTGCGAGGGGTGGAGCGAGGGGCAGAGACTAGGCCTGGCGAGGGGTGGAGCGAGGGGGGCGGAGCGAGGGGCAGAGACTAGGCCTGGCGAGTGGTGGAGCGAGGGGCAGAGACTAGGCCTGGTGAGTGGTGGAGCGAGGGGCAGAGACTAGGCCTGGTGAGTGGTGGAGCGAGGGGCAGAGACTAGGCCTGGCGAGGGGTGGAGCGAGGGGCAGAGACTAGGCCTGGTGAGTGGTGGAGCGAGGGGCAGAGACTAGGCCTGGCGAGGGGTGGAGTGAGGGGCAGAGACTAGGCCTGGTGAGTGGTGGAGCGAGGGGCGGAGCGAGGGGCAGAGACTAGGCCTGGTGAGTGGTGGAGCGAGGGGCAGAGACTAGGCCTGGCGAGTGGTGGAGCGAAGGGCAGAGACTAGGCCTGGCGAGGGGTGGAGTGAGGGGCAGAGACTAGGCCTGGCGAGGGGTGGAGCGAGGGGCAGAGACTAGGCCTGGCGAGTGGTGGAGTGAGGGGCAGAGACTAGGCCTGGTGAGGGGTGGAGCGAGGGGCAGAGACTAGGCCTGGCGAGGGGTGGAGTGAGGGGCAGAGACTAGGCCTGGCGAGTGGTTGAGCGAGGGGCAGAGACTAGGCCTGGCGAGTGGTGGAGCGAGGGGCAGAGACTAGGCCTGGCGAGGGGCAGAGACTAGGCCTGGCGAGTGGTGGAGCGAGGGGCAGAGACTAGGCCTGGTGAGTGGTGGAGCGAGGGGCAGAGACTAGGCCTGGCGAGGGGTGGAGTGAGGGGCAGAGACTAGGCCTGGTGAGTGGTGGAGCGAGGGGCGGAGCGAGGGGCAGAGACTAGGCCTGGTGAGTGGTGGAGCGAGGGGCAGAGACTAGGCCTGGCGAGTGGTGGAGCGAAGGGCAGAGACTAGGCCTGGCGAGGGGTGGAGTGAGGGGCAGAGACTAGGCCTGGCGAGGGGTGGAGCGAGGGGCAGAGACTAGGCCTGGCGAGTGGTGGAGTAAGGGGCAGAGACTAGGCCTGGCGAGGGGTGGAGCGAGGGGCAGAGACTAGGCCTGGCGAGGGGTGGAGTGAGGGGCAGAGACTAGGCCTGGCGAGTGGTTGAGCGAGGGGCAGAGACTAGGCCTGGCGAGTGGTGGAGCGAGGGGCAGAGACTAGGCCTGGCGAGGGGGCAGAGACTAGGCCTGGCGAGTGGTGGAGCGAAGGGCAGAGACTAGGCCTGGCGAGGGGTGGAGTGAGGGGCAGAGACTAGGCCTGGCGAGGGGTGGAGCGAGGGGCAGAGACTAGGCCTGGCGAGGGGTGGAGTGAGGGGCAGAGACTAGGCCTGGCGAGTGGTGGAGCGAGGGGCAGAGACTAGCCTGGCGAGTGGTGGAGCGAGGGGCAGAGACTAGGCCTGGCGAGGGGTAGAGACTAGGCCTGGTGAGTGGTGGAGCGAGGGGCAGAGACTAGGCCTGGCGAGGGGTGGAGTGAGGGCAGAGACTAGGCCTGGCGAGGGTGGAGCGAGGGCAGAGACTAGGCCTGGCGAGGGGCAGAGACTAGGCCTGGCGAGTGGTGGAGCGAAGGGCAGAGACTAGGCCTGGCGAGGGGTGGAGTGAGGGGCAGAGACTAGGCCTGGCGAGTGGTGGAGCGAGGGGCAGAGACTAGGCCTGGCGAGGGGTGGAGTGAGGGGCAGAGACTAGGCCTGGCGAGGGGTGGAGCGAGGGGCAGAGACTAGGCCTGGCGAGGGGTGGAGCGAGGGGCAGAGACTAGGCCTGGCGAGTGGTGGAGCGAGGGGCAGAGACTAGGCCTGGCGAGTGGTGGAGCGAGGGGCAGAGACTAGGCCTGGCGAGGGGCAGAGACTAGGCCTGGTGAGTGGTGGAGCGAGGGGCAGAGACTAGGCCTGGCGAGGGGTGGAGTGAGGGGCAGAGACTAGGCCTGGCGAGGGGTGGAGCGAGGGGCAGAGACTAGGCCTGGCGAGGGGTGGAGCGAGGGGCAGAGACTAGGCCTGGCGAGTGGTGGAGCGAGGGGCAGAGACTAGGCCTGGCGAGTGGTGGAGCGAGGGGCAGAGACTAGGCCTGGCGAGGGGCAGAGACTAGGCCTGGTGAGTGGTGGAGCGAGGGGCAGAGACTAGGCCTGGCGAGGGGTGGAGTGAGGGGCAGAGACTAGGCCTGGCGAGGGGTGGAGCGAGGGGCAGAGACTAGGTCTGGCGAGGGGTGGAGTGAGGGGCAGAGACTAGGCCTGGCGAGTGGTGGAGCGAGGGGCAGAGACTAGGCCTGGCGAGTGGTGGAGCGAGGGGCAGAGACTAGGCCTGGCGAGGGGCAGAGACTAGGCCTGGCGAGTGGTGGAGCGAAGGGCAGAGACTAGGCCTGGCGAGTGGTGGAGCGAAGGGCAGAGACTAGGCCTGGCGAGTGGTGGAGCGAAGGGCAGAGACTAGGCCTGGCGAGTGGTGGAGCGAAGGGCAGAGACTAGGCCTTGCGAGGGGTGGAGCGAGGGGCAGAGACTAGGCCTGGCGAGGGGTGGAGCGAGGGGCGGAGCGAGGGGCAGAGACTAGGCCTGGCGAGTGGTGGAGCGAGGGGCAGAGACTAGGCCTGGTGAGTGGTGGAGCGAGGGGCAGAGACTAGGCCTGGTGAGTGGTGGAGCGAGGGGCAGAGACTAGGCCTGGCGAGGTGGTGGAGCGAGGGGCAGAGACTAGGCCTGGCGAGTGGTGGAGCGAGGGGCAGAGACTAGGCCTGGTGAGTGGTGGAGCGAGGGGCAGAGACTAGGCCTGGCGAGGGGTGGAGTGAGGGGCAAAGACTAGGCCTGGTGAGTGGTGGAGCGAGGGGCGGAGCGAGGGGCAGAGACTAGGCCTGGTGAGTGGTGGAGCGAGGGGCAGAGACTAGGCCTGGCGAGTGGTGGAGCGAAGGGCAGAGACTAGGCCTGGCGAGGGGTGGAGTGAGGGGCAGAGACTAGGCCTGGCGAGGGGTGGAGCGAGGGGCAGAGACTAGGCCTGGCGAGTGGTGGAGTGAGGGGCAGAGACTAGGCCTGGTGAGGGGTGGAGCGAGGGGCAGAGACTAGGCCTGGCGAGGGGTGGAGTGAGGGGCAGAGACTAGGCCTGGCGAGTGGTTGAGCGAGGGGCAGAGACTAGGCCTGGCGAGTGGTGGAGCGAGGGGCAGAGACTAGGCCTGGCGAGGGGCAGAGACTAGGCCTGGCGAGTGGTGGAGCGAAGGGCAGAGACTAGGCCTGGCGAGGGGTGGAGTGAGGGGCAGAGACTAGGCCTGGCGAGGGGTGGAGCGAGGGGCAGAGACTAGGCCTGGCGAGGGGTGGAGTGAGGGGCAGAGACTAGGCCTGGCGAGTGGTGGAGCGAGGGGCAGAGACTAGGCCTGGCGAGTGGTGGAGCGAGGGGCAGAGACTAGGCCTGGCGAGGGGCAGAGACTAGGCCTGGTGAGTGGTGGAGCGAGGGGCAGAGACTAGGCCTGGCGAGGGGTGGAGTGAGGGGCAGAGACTAGGCCTGGCGAGGGGTGGAGCGAGGGGCAGAGACTAGGCCTGGCGAGGGGTGGAGCGAGGGGCAGAGACTAGGCCTGGCGAGTGGTGGAGCGAGGGGCAGAGACTAGGCCTGGCGAGTGGTGGAGCGAGGGGCAGAGACTAGGCCTGGCGAGTGGTGGAGCGAAGGGCAGAGACTAGGCCTGGCGAGTGGTGGAGCGAAGGGCAGAGACTAGGCCTGGCGAGTGGTGGAGCGAAGGGCAGAGACTAGGCCTGGCGAGTGGTGGAGCGAAGGGCAGAGACTAGGCCTTGCGAGGGGTGGAGCGAGGGGCAGAGACTAGGCCTGGCGAGTTGTGGAGCGAGGGGCAGAGACTAGGCCTGACGAGGGTTGGAGCAAGGGGCAGAGACTAGGCCTGGCGAGGGGTGGAGCGAGGGGCAGAGACTAGGCCTGGCGAGTGGTGGAGCGAGGGGCAGAGACTAGGCCTGGCGAGGGGTGGAGCGAAGGGGCAGAGACTAGGACTGGCGAGTGGTGGAGCGAGGGGCAGAGACTAGGCCTGGCGAGGGGTGGAGCGAGGGGCAGAGACTAGGCCTGGCGAGGGGTGGAGCGAAGGGGCAGAGGCTAGGCCTGGTGAGTGGTGGAGCGAGGGGCAGAGACTAGGCCTGGCGAGGGGTGGAGTGAGGGGCAGAGACTAGGCCTGGCGAGGGGTGGAGCGAGGGGCAGAGACTAGGCCTGGCGAGGGGTGGAGTGAGGGGCAGAGACTAGGCCTGGCGAGTGGTGGAGCGAGGGGGCAGAGACTAGGCCTGGCGAGTGGTGAAGCGAAGGGGCAGAGACTAGGCCTGGCGAGGGGTGGAGCGAGGGGCAGAGACTAGGCCTGGCGAGGGGCAGAGACTAGGCCTGGCGAGTGGTGGAGCGAAGGGCAGAGACTAGGCCTGGCGAGGGGTGGAGTGAGGGGCAGAGACTAGGCCTGGCGAGGGGTGGAGCGAGGGGCAGAGACTAGGCCTGGCGAGGGGTGGAGTGAGGGGCAGAGACTAGGCCTGGCGAGGGGTGGAGCGAGGGGCAGAGACTAGGCCTGGCGAGGGGTGGAGTGAGGGGCAGAGACTAGGCCTGGCGAGGGGTGGAGCGAGGGGCAGAGACTAGGCCTGGCGAGTGGTGGAGCGAGGGGCAGAGACTAGGCCTGGCGAGGGGCAGAGACTAGGCCTGGTGAGTGGTGGAGCGAGGGGCAGAGACTAGGCCTGGCGAGGGGTGGAGTGAGGGGCAGAGACTAGGCCTGGCGAGGGGTGGAGCGAGGGGCAGAGACTAGGCCTGGCGAGGGGTGGAGCGAGGGGCAGAGACTAGGCCTGGCGAGTGGTGGAGCGAGGGGCAGAGACTAGGCCTGGCGAGTGGTGGAGCGAGGGGCAGAGACTAGGCCTGGCGAGTGGTGGAGCGAAGGGCAGAGACTAGGCCTGGCGAGTGGTGGAGCGAAGGGCAGAGACTAGGCCTGGCGAGTGGTGGAGCGAAGGGCAGAGACTAGGCCTGGCGAGTGGTGGAGCGAAGGGCAGAGACTAGGCCTTGCGAGGGGTGGAGCGAGGGGCAGAGACTAGGCCTGGCGAGGGGCGGAGCGAGGGGCAGAGACTAGGCCTGGCGAGTGGTGGAGCGAGGGGCAGAGACTAGGCCTGGCCAGTGGTGGAGCGAGGGGCAGAGACTAGGCCTGGCCAGTGGTGGAGCGAGGGGCAGAGACTAGGCCTGGCGAGTTGTGGAGCGAGGGGCAGAGACTAGGCCTGGCGAGGGGTGGAGCGAGGGGCAGAGACTAGGCCTGGCGAGTGGTGGAGCGAGGGGCAGAGACTAGGCCTGGCGAGGGGTGGAGCGAAGGGGCAGAGACTAGGACTGGCGAGTGGTGGAGCGAGGGGCAGAGACTAGGCCTGGCGAGGGGTGGAGCGAGGGGCAGAGACTAGGCCTGGCGAGGGGTGGAGCGAGGGGCAGAGACTAGGCCTGGCGAGTGGTGGAGCGAGGGGCAGAGACTAGGCCTGGCGAGGGGTGGAGCGAAGGGGCAGAGACTAGGACTGGCGAGTGGTGGAGCGAGGGGCAGAGACTAGGCCTGGCGAGGGGTGGAGCGAGGGGCAGAGACTAGGCCTGGCGAGGGGTGGAGCGAAGGGGCAGAGGCTAGGCCTGGTGAGTGGTGGAGCGAGGGGCAGAGACTAGGCCTGGCGAGGGGTGGAGTGAGGGGCAGAGACTAGGCCTGGCGAGGGGTGGAGCGAGGGGCAGAGACTAGGCCTGGCGAGGGGTGGAGTGAGGGGCAGAGACTAGGCCTGGCGAGTGGTGAAGCGAAGGGGCAGAGACTAGGCCTGGCGAGGGGTGGAGCGAGGGGCAGAGACTAGGCCTGGCGAGGGGCAGAGACTAGGCCTGGCGAGTGGTGGAGCGAAGGGCAGAGACTAGGCCTGGCGAGGGGTGGAGTGAGGGGCAGAGACTAGGCCTGGCGAGGGGTGGAGCGAGGGGCAGAGACTAGGCCTGGCGAGGGGTGGAGTGAGGGGCAGAGACTAGGCCTGGCGAGGGGTGGAGCGAGGGGCAGAGACTAGGCCTGGCGAGGGGTGGAGTGAGGGGCAGAGACTAGGCCTGGCGAGTGGTGGAGCGAGGGGCAGAGACTAGGCCTGGCGAGTGGTGGAGCGAGGGGCAGAGACTAGGCCTGGCGAGGGGCAGAGACTAGGCCTGGTGAGTGGTGGAGCGAGGGGCAGAGACTAGGCCTGGCGAGGGGTGGAGTGAGGGGCAGAGACTAGGCCTGGCGAGGGGTGGAGCGAGGGGCAGAGACTAGGTCTGGCGAGGGGTGGAGTGAGGGGCAGAGACTAGGCCTGGCGAGTGGTGGAGCGAGGGGCAGAGACTAGGCCTGGCGAGGGGCAGAGACTAGGCCTGGCGAGTGGTGGAGCGAAGGGCAGAGACTAGGCCTGGCGAGGGGTGGAGTGAGGGGCAGAGACTAGGCCTGGCGAGGGGTGGAGCGAGGGGCAGAGACTAGGCCTGGCGAGGGGTGGAGTGAGGGGCAGAGACTAGGCCTGGCGAGGGGTGGAGCGAGGGGCAGAGACTAGGCCTGGCGAGGGGTGGAGTGAGGGGCAGAGACTAGGCCTGGCGAGTGGTGGAGCGAGGGGCAGAGACTAGGCCTGGCGAGTGGTGGAGCGAGGGGCAGAGACTAGGCCTGGCGAGGGGCAGAGACTAGGCCTGGTGAGTGGTGGAGCGAGGGGCAGAGACTAGGCCTGGCGAGGGGTGGAGTGAGGGGCAGAGACTAGGCCTGGCGAGGGGTGGAGCGAGGGGCAGAGACTAGGTCTGGCGAGGGGTGGAGTGAGGGGCAGAGACTAGGCCTGGCGAGTGGTGGAGCGAGGGGCAGAGACTAGGCCTGGCGAGTGGTGGAGCGAGGGGCAGAGACTAGGCCTGGCGAGGGGCAGAGACTAGGCCTGGCGAGTGGTGGAGCGAAGGGCAGAGACTAGGCCTGGCGAGTGGTGGAGCGAAGGGCAGAGACTAGGCCTGGCGAGTGGTGGAGCGAAGGGCAGAGACTAGGCCTGGCGAGTGGTGGAGCGAAGGGCAGAGACTAGGCCTTGCGAGGGGTGGAGCGAGGGGCAGAGACTAGGCCTGGCGAGGGGTGGAGCGAGGGGCGGAGCGAGGGGCAGAGACTAGGCCTGGCGAGTGGTGGAGCGAGGGGCAGAGACTAGGCCTGGCCAGTGGTGGAGCGAGGGGCAGAGACTAGGCCTGGCCAGTGGTGGAGCGAGGGGCAGAGACTAGGCCTGGCGAGTTGTGGAGCGAGGGGCAGAGACTAGGCCTGGCGAGGGTTGGAGCGAGGGGCAGAGACTAGGCCTGGCGAGGGGTGGAGCGAGGGGCAGAGACTAGGCCTGGCGAGTGGTGGAGCGAGGGGCAGAGACTAGGCCTGGCGAGGGGTGGAGCGAAGGGGCAGAGACTAGGACTGGCGAGTGGTGGAGCGAGGGGCAGAGACTAGGCCTGGAGCGAGGGGCAGAGACTAGGCCTGGCGAGGGGTGGAGCGAAGGGGCAGAGGCTAGGCCTGGCGAGTGGTGGAGCGAGGGGCAGAGACTAGGCCTGGCGAGTGGTGGAGCGAAGGGCAGAGACTAGGCCTGGCGAGGGGTGGAGCGAAGGGGCAGAGACTAGGCCTGGCGAGGGGTGGAGCGAAGGGGCAGAGACTAGGCCTGGCGAGGGGTGGAGCGAGGGGCAGAGACTAGGCCTGGCGAGTGGTGGAGCGAGGGGCAGAGACTAGGCCTGGCGAGGGGCAGAGACTAGGCCTGGTGAGTGGTGGAGCGAGGGGCAGAGACTAGGCCTGGCGAGGGGTGGAGTGAGGGGCAGAGACTAGGCCTGGCGAGGGGTGGAGTGAGGGGCAGAGACTAGGCCTGGCGAGGGGTGGAGCGAGGGGCAGAGACTAGGCCTGGCGAGGGGTGGAGTGAGGGGCAGAGACTAGGCCTGGCGAGTGGTGGAGCGAGGGGCAGAGACTAGGCCTGGCGAGTGGTGGAGCGAGGGGCAGAGACTAGGCCTGGCGAGGGGCAGAGACTAGGCCTGGCGAGTGGTGGAGCGAAGGGCAGAGACTAGGCCTGGCGAGTGGTGGAGCGAAGGGCAGAGACTAGGCCTGGCGAGTGGTGGAGCGAAGGGCAGAGACTAGGCCTTGCGAGGGGTGGAGCGAGGGGCAGAGACTAGGCCTGGCGAGGGGTGGAGCGAGGGGCGGAGCGAGGGGCAGAGACTAGGCCTGGCGAGTGGTGGAGCGAGGGGCAGAGACTAGGCCTGGCCAGTGGTGGAGCGATGGGCAGAGACTAGGCCTGGCCAGTGGTGGAGCGAGGGGCAGAGACTAGGCCTGGCGAGTTGTGGAGCGAGGGGCAGAGACTAGGCCTGGCGAGGGTTGGAGCGAGGGGCAGAGACTAGGCCTGGCGAGGGGTGGAGCGAGGGGCAGAGACTAGGCCTGGCGAGTGGTGGAGCGAGGGGCAGAGACTAGGCCTGGCGAGGGGTGGAGCGAAGGGGCAGAGACTAGGACTGGCGAGTGGTGGAGCGAGGGGCAGAGACTAGGCCTGGAGCGAGGGGCAGAGACTAGGCCTGGCGAGGGGTGGAGCGAAGGGGCAGAGGCTAGGCCTGGCGAGTGGTGGAGCGAGGGGCAGAGACTAGGCCTGGCGAGTGGTGGAGCGAAGGGCAGAGACTAGGCCTGGCGAGGGGTGGAGCGAAGGGGCAGAGACTAGGCCTGGCGAGGGGTGGAGCGAAGGGGCAGAGACTAGGCCTGGCGAGGGGTGGAGCGAGGGGCAGAGACTAGGCCTGGCGAGGGGTGGAGCGAGGGGCAGAGACTAGGCCTGGCGAGGGGTGGAGCGAGGGGCGGAGCGAGGGGCGGAGCGAGGGGCAGAGACTAGGCCTGGCGAGTGTGGAGCGAGGGGCAGAGACTAGGCCTGGCGAGTGGTGGAGCGAGGGGCAGAGACTAGGCCTGGCGAGGGGTGGAGCGAAGGGGCAGAGACTAGGCCTGGCGAGGGGTGGAGCGAGGGGCAGAGACTAGGCCTGGCGAGGGGTGGAGCGAGGGGCAGAGACTAGGCCTGGCGAGGGGTGGAGCGAGGGGCAGAGACTAGGCCTGGCGAGGGGTGGAGCGAGGGGCAGAGACTAGGCCTGGCGAGGGGTGGAGCGAGGGGCAGAGACTAGGCCTGGCGAGGGGTGGAGCGAGGGGCAGAGACTAGGCCTGGCGAGGGGTGGAGCGAGGGGCAGAGACTAGGCCTGGCGAGGGGTGGAGCGAAGGGGCAGAGGCTAGGCCTGGCGAGTGGTGGAGCGAAGGGGCAGAGACTAGGCCTGGCGAGGGGTGGAGCGAGGGGCAGAGACTAGGCCTGGCGAGGGGTGGAGCGAGGGGCAGAGACTAGGCCTGGCGAGGGGTGGAGCGAAGGGGCAGAGGCTAGGCCTGGCGAGTGGTGGAGCGAAGGGGCAGAGGCTAGGCCTGGCGAGGGGTGGAGCGAGGGGCAGAGACTAGGCCTGGCGAGGGGTGGAGCGAGGGGCAGAGACTAGGCCTGGCGAGGGGTGGAGCGAGGGGCAGAGACTAGGCCTGGCGAGGGGTGGAGCGAGGGGCAGAGACTAGGCCTGGCGAGGGGTGGAGCGAAGGGGCAGAGGCTAGGCCTGGCGAGTGGTGGAGCGAAGGGGCAGAGGCTAGGCCTGGCGAGTGGTGGAGCGAAGGGGCAGAGGCTAGGCCTGGCGAGGGGTGGAGCGAGGGGCAGAGACTAGGCCTGGCGAGGGGTGGAGCGAAGGGGCAGAGACTAGGCCTGGCGAGGGGTGGAGCGAAGGGGCAGAGACTAGGCCTGGCGAGGGGCCTGGGGCGTCTGGGGCCCACCACTGGAATTGTTTCTAGGGGCCCACCACCAGGACCCTGCAGACCAGCGATGCCGAGACAGGGCAGCTAAAGGTAATACCATCTTGGGAGCCATGCTACTCACCCGCCATACAATGTGCAACAACATACTACCTAAACCTACTGCTACACTCTGTATGGAAAGTGAACAGCGCAGCTCCTAGAAATGTTACCATTACCTATAGCCACGCTGTCCTGGAAGAGCTGATCTGCAGAGGTCCTGGCTGTTGTATCATCACAGATGTAATATTGGTGGCCGATCCTAAGGACAGACCTTCAATATTATAAAGATGGATCAATCCTTTAAAGATTTGTCCAGGAATTGGAGCGACCCATGTGCGGGGAGGGAGGTGTAAAATAAAAAGCGCCCTCACCTGTCCCCATTGCTCCGGTGTCCGCGCCAGTGTCCATTTAGTCTCGTGCCGGCGCCTCCTTGCTGGGAGTCCTGCACCTCATGAGACCACTGACACCAATCAGATGCAGGATTTCCAGAAATAAGGCCATGAGACAGAACAGACACAGGCGGGAGGATAACAGGGTGCTGGGGACAAAAGCTCAATGATAAACACTGCGTCTCACTGTTGTGCCTAATCCTAAGAGGACCTTTCACCATTTGGGGTACATGAGGTTTAATACACCGCTAGAAAACCGACAGTGCGCTGAATTCAGCTTTCCCGTTCTGTGCCCCCGGTGAAGAGCTATCGGTGCCGGTACCGCAGCTCTTCACTGTCAGAAGGGACAGTCAATCAGTAACGCCCTTCCTCGCAGTAGCGTCTATTGCGCTGTACTGTGAGAGGGGGCGCTGCTTACCGCCTAGTGATGACGCTGAGCGGTGAGGAACGCTACCACCCCCCAGTACACCTCTATGGACGAGCATTATCAGGAGGGGAGGGGGCCTTCCTCCCCGATCTCACAGTACAGTGCAATAGGCGCTGCTGGGAAGAAGGACGTTCCTGACTGACTGTAAGGGAGCGTTCACACTACCATCAGTGTCTGACAGGTAGTGTCCGCTCAAAATCTGGCACGGACATTAGGAGCGGACACTAGCTGTGTCTGTGACACCTGTCATTCATTTCAATGGGCATCGGGTGCGATCTTTTGCACTCCGTGCCCTTCCTTCACTTACATGTCAGTTTTTTTTGTCCGCTTGAGAAGTCGGACAGGGAAGGACAGGCACGGACTGCAAAAGAACGCACCCGATCGCCATTTAAATAAATGACAGGTGTCACGGACACAGCTAGTGTCCGCTCCTAATGTCCGTGCCAGATTTTGAGCGGACACTGACGGTAGTGTGAACGCCCCCTAAGAAACCCCTTCTGACAGTGAAGAGTTACGGTACCGGGACCGATAGCTCTTCACCGGGGGCACAGAACAGGAAAGCTGCTGTGAATTCAGCGCACTGACGGCTTTCTAGCGGTATATAAAACCGCATGTGCCCCAGGAGGTGAGAGCTCCTCTTTAACATCTCAATATACCGTACATCACACTATAAGGACAAGGCCTAGCACAGCGTCCCACAGCAAAAAAGCGCTGCAGGAAAACCCCGGCGACAACACATCAGTTTTCCTGCAGCGCTTTTTGCAGAAACTCCACAAAGGTTTCCTCTGAGGACTTTCTGCCTCCATTATAGCTATAGGCCTGGCGAGTGGTGGAGCGAAGGGCAGAGACTAGGCCTGGCGAGGGGTGGAGCGAAGGGGCAGAGACTAGGCCTGGCGAGGGGTGGAGCGAAGGGGCAGAGACTAGGCCTGGCGAGGGGTGGAGCGAGGGGCAGAGACTAGGCCTGGCGAGGGGTGGAGCGAGGGGCAGAGACTAGGCCTGGCGAGGGGTGGAGCGAGGGGCGGAGCGAGGGGCGGAGCGAGGGGCAGAGACTAGGCCTGGCGAGTGGTGGAGCGAGGGGCAGAGACTAGGCCTGGCGAGTGGTGGAGCGAGGGGCAGAGACTAGGCCTGGCGAGGGGTGGAGCGAAGGGGCAGAGACTAGGCCTGGCGAGGGGTGGAGCGAGGGGCAGAGACTAGGCCTGGCGAGGGGTGGAGCGAGGGGCAGAGACTAGGCCTGGCGAGGGGTGGAGCGAAGGGGCAGAGGCTAGGCCTGGCGAGTGGTGGAGCGAAGGGGCAGAGACTAGGCCTGGCGAGGGGTGGAGCGAGGGGCAGAGACTAGGCCTGGCGAGGGGTGGAGCGAGGGGCAGAGACTAGGCCTGGCGAGGGGTGGAGCGAGGGGCAGAGACTAGGCCTGGCGAGGGGTGGAGCGAGGGGCAGAGACTAGGCCTGGCGAGGGGTGGAGCGAGGGGCAGAGACTAGGCCTGGCGAGGGGTGGAGCGAAGGGGCAGAGGCTAGGCCTGGCGAGTGGTGGAGCGAAGGGGCAGAGGCTAGGCCTGGCGAGTGGTGGAGCGAAGGGGCAGAGACTAGGCCTGGCGAGGGGTGGAGCGAGGGGCAGAGACTAGGCCTGGCGAGGGGTGGAGCGAAGGGGCAGAGACTAGGCCTGGCGAGGGGTGGAGCGAGGGGCAGAGACTAGGCCTGGCGAGGGGTGGAGCGAAGGGGCAGAGGCTAGGCCTGGCGAGTGGTGGAGCGAAGGGGCAGAGACTAGGCCTGGCGAGGGGTGGAGCGAGGGGCAGAGACTAGGCCTGGCGAGGGGTGGAGCGAGGGGCAGAGACTAGGCCTGGCGAGGGGTGGAGCGAGGGGCAGAGACTAGGCCTGGCGAGGGGTGGAGCGAGGGGCAGAGACTAGGCCTGGCGAGGGGTGGAGCGAAGGGGCAGAGGCTAGGCCTGGCGAGTGGTGGAGCGAAGGGGCAGAGGCTAGGCCTGGCGAGTGGTGGAGCGAAGGGGCAGAGGCTAGGCCTGGCGAGGGGTGGAGCGAGGGGCAGAGACTAGGCCTGGCGAGGGGTGGAGCGAAGGGGCAGAGACTAGGCCTGGCGAGGGGTGGAGCGAAGGGGCAGAGACTAGGCCTGGCGAGGGGCGGAGCGAGGGGCAGAGACTAGGCCTGGCGAGGGGTGGAGCGAGGGGCAGAGACTAGGCCTGGCGAGGGGTGGAGCGAGGGGCAGAGACTAGGCCTGGCGAGGGGTGGAGCGAAGGGGCAGAGACTAGGCCTGGCGAGTGGTGGAGCGAAGGGGGCAGAGGCTAGGCCTGGCGAGTGGTGGAGCGAAGGGGGCAGAGGCTAGGCCTGGCGAGGGGTGGAGCGAGGGGCAGAGACTAGGCCTGGCGAGGGGTGGAGCGAGGGGCAGAGACTAGGCCTGGCGAGGGGTGGAGCGAGGGGCGGAGCAAGGGGCAGAGACTAGGCCTGGCGAGTGGTGGAGCGAGGGGCAGAGACTAGGCCTGGCCAGTGGTGGAGCGAAGGGGCAGAGACTAGGCCTGGCGAGGGGTGGAGCGAGGGGCAGAGACTAGGCCTGGCGAGGGGTGGAGCGAGGGGCAGAGACTAGGCCTGGCGAGGGGTGGAGCGAGGGGCAGAGACTAGGCCTGGCGAGTGGTGGAGCGAGGGGCAGAGACTAGGCCTGGCGAGGGGTGGAGCGAGTGGCAGAGACTAGGCCTGGCGAGTGGTGGAGCGAGGGGTGGAGCGAGGGGCAGAGACTAGGCCTGGCGAGTGGTGGAGCGAGGGGCAGAGACTAGGCCTGGCCAGTGGTGGAGCGAAGGGGCAGAGACTAGGCCTGGCGAGTGGTGGAGCGAGGGGCAGAGACTAGGCCTGGCCAGTGGTGGAGCGAAGGGGCAGAGACTAGGCCTGGCGAGGGGTGGAGCGAGGGGCAGAGACTAGGCCTGGCGAGGGGTGGAGCGAGGGGCAGAGACTAGGCCTGGCGAGGGGTGGAGCGAGGGGCAGAGACTAGGCCTGGCGAGGGGTGGAGAGAGGGGCAGAGACTAGGCCTGGCCAGTGGTGGAGCGAAGGGGCAGAGACTAGGCCTGGCGAGGGGTGGAGCGAGGGGCAGAGACTAGGCCTGGCGAGGGGTGGAGCGAGGGGCAGAGACTAGGCCTGGCGAGGGGTGGAGCGAGGGGCAGAGACTAGGCCTGGCGAGGGGTGGAGCGAGGGGCAGAGACTAGGCCTGGCGAGGGGTGGAGCGAGGGGCAGAGACTAGGCCTGGCGAGGGGTGGAGCGAGGGGCAGAGACTAGGACTGGCGAGGGGTGGAGCGAGGGGCAGAGACTAGGCCTGGCGAGTGGTGGAGCGAGGGGCAGAGACTAGGCCTGGCGAGGGGTGGAGCGAGGGGCAGAGACTAGGCCTGGCGAGGGGTGGAGCGAGGGGCAGAGACTAGGCCTGGCGAGGGGTGGAGCGAGGGGCAGAGACTAGGCCTGGCGAGTGGTGGAGCGAGGGGCAGAGACTAGGCCTGGCGAGGGGTGGAGCGAGGGGCAGAGACTAGGCCTGGCCAGTGGTGGAGCGAAGGGGCAGAGACTAGGCCTGGCGAGGGGTGGAGCGAGGGGCAGAGACTAGGCCTGGCGAGGGGTGGAGCGAGGGGCAGAGACTAGGCCTGGCGAGTGGTGGAGCGAGGGGCAGAGACTAGGCCTGGCGAGTGGTGGAGCGAGGGGCAGAGACTAGGCCTGGCGAGGGGTGGAGCGAGGGGCAGAGACTAGGCCTGGCGAGGGGTGGAGCGAGGGGCAGAGACTAGGCCTGGCGAGGGGTGGAGCGAAGGGCAGAGACTAGGCCTGGCGAGGGGTGGAGCGAAGGGGCAGAGACTAGGCCTGGCGAGGGGTGGAGCGAAGGGGCAGAGACTAGGCCTGGCGAGGGGTGGAGCGAAGGGGCAGAGACTAGGCCTGGCGAGGGGTGGAGCGAGGGGCAGAGACTAGGCCTGGCGAGGGGTGGAGCGAGGGGCAGAGACTAGGCCTGGCGAGGGGTGGAACAGCAATAATAGTTTGGCTTTAAACTGAATAAATGGAGATTTTTCTTGGACAAACTAAACCAGCTCCCAGTTCATGTGCTGAGCAGGAGGTGCAGAGGAGACGGGTGAGGGTCAGCCTGTGCCCCTCTGTCCCTACCATGGGGTAAACAATTAGTTCTATGGATGTGCAATTTGGAGAGCACATGAGAATAAGCCACAGTTCAGACACATCTGTTTGGAAGTTGTCAGGGTTGCAGATATTTCTTGCGCCCCCTGCTGGAGGTGATCGGTGCCCATAGTGGAATCACAAGCCCTGGGGCCTGGTGAATGAGCCCAATGATTCTGGAATCCGTGTCTTAGAAGAGCCGGGACTGTGGACGCCTCCAGAATGGCTCTCCTTTTTGTGAATTTGTTGAATGGTTTATACAAATAAAGTTCTGTATGAATAGAGGGGTGTGTCTTGGAGACAAGATGGAGGCTTTGAGGAAGCGTGACAAGATGTGGAGCGGGCGGTGCTGCATCTGCTGCTGTTACAAGGCTGGAACATATTACCTGGATAATGTAAGTGTGTTCATCAATGGTGAGCAGACGCCGCCATATACGGGGAGAGGAGAGGGACAGCTAAGCTTCTATTTGTGGTGTCTGTGTATATATATATATATATATATATGCAGGGTCGGACTGGGGCGTCTGGGGCCCACCACTGGAATTGTTTCTAGGGGCCCACCACCAGGACCCTGCAGACCAGCGATGCCGAGACAGGGCAGCTAAAGGTAATACCATCTTGGGAGCCATGCTACTCACCCGCCATACAATGTGCAACAACATACTACCTAAACCTACTGCTACACTCTGTATGGAAAGTGAACAGCGCAGCTCCTAGAAATGTTACCATTACCTATAGCCACGCTGTCCTGGAAGAGCTGATCTGCAGAGGTCCTGGCTGTTGTATCATCACAGATGTAATATTGGTGGCCGATCCTAAGGACAGACCTTCAATATTATAAAGATGGATCAATCCTTTAAAGATTTGTCCAGGAATTGGAGCGACCCATGTGCGGGGAGGGAGGTGTAAAATAAAAAGCGCCCTCACCTGTCCCCATTGCTCCGGTGTCCGCGCCAGTGTCCATTTAGTCTCGTGCCGGCACCTCCTTGCTGGGAGTCCTGCACCTCATGAGACCACTGACACCAATCAGATGCAGGATTTCCAGAAATAAGGCCATGAGACAGAACAGACACAGGCGGGAGGATAACAGGGTGCTGGGGACAAAAGCTCAATGATAAACACTGCGTCTCACTGTTGTGCCTAATCCTAAGAGGACCTTTCACCATTTGGGGTACATGAGGTTTAATACACCGCTAGAAAACCGACAGTGCGCTGAATTCAGCTTTCCCGTTCTGTGCCCCCGGTGAAGAGCTATCGGTGCCGGTACCGCAGCTCTTCACTGTCAGAAGGGACAGTCAATCAGTAACGCCCTTCCTCGCAGTAGCGTCTATTGCGCTGTACTGTGAGAGGGGGCGCTGCTTACCGCCTAGTGATGACGCTGAGCGGTGAGGAACGCTACCACCCCCCAGTACACCTCTATGGACGAGCATTATCAGGAGGGGAGGGGGCCTTCCTCCCCGATCTCACAGTACAGTGCAATAGGCGCTGCTGGGAAGAAGGACGTTCCTGACTGACTGTAAGGGAGCGTTCACACTACCATCAGTGTCTGACAGGTAGTGTCCGCTCAAAATCTGGCACGGACATTAGGAGCGGACACTAGCTGTGTCTGTGACACCTGTCATTCATTTCAATGGGCATCGGGTGCGATCTTTTGCACTCCGTGCCCTTCCTTCACTTACATGTCAGTTTTTTTTGTCCGCTTGAGAAGTCGGACAGGGAAGGACAGGCACGGACTGCAAAAGAACGCACCCGATCGCCATTTAAATAAATGACAGGTGTCACGGACACAGCTAGTGTCCGCTCCTAATGTCCGTGCCAGATTTTGAGCGGACACTGACGGTAGTGTGAACGCCCCCTAAGAAACCCCTTCTGACAGTGAAGAGTTACGGTACCGGGACCGATAGCTCTTCACCGGGGGCACAGAACAGGAAAGCTGCTGTGAATTCAGCGCACTGACGGCTTTCTAGCGGTATATAAAACCGCATGTGCCCCAGGAGGTGAGAGCTCCTCTTTAACATCTCAATATACCGTACATCACACTATAAGGACAAGGCCTAGCACAGCGTCCCACAGCAAAAAAGCGCTGCAGGAAAACCCCGGCGACAACACATCAGTTTTCCTGCAGCGCTTTTTGCAGAAACTCCACAAAGGTTTCCTCTGAGGACTTTCTGCCTCCATTATAGCTATAGGGACACTGTAGGTGTTTCCATAGGTATAAGTGCTGCGATTTCCAAAAACTGCAACAGTTACGTACACACTCTTACATATACATTCATATATACTCACACACATATATATATATATATATATATATATATATATATATATAATTAGCATATACACATTTATATACATTCATATACCATATATACTATATATACTCACATATATACATACACTCACACATTATTATAGCATACTGTATATACACACACATACCTGTATACAAACATACCTGTATAAACATACTTTAACCCTTAAGTACTGTCATGGTGTCTATCCTAATGATATGTGTATGGTAGAGGTGTATGATAGAACATTTAAACAAATATAAACACATATACATATTAATTATTACATTTACCAAAAAAAAAAGAAAAATATATACTGACATTTGTGAAGCAGCAAGTGGATCATTGCAGCAGCAGCAGACTCCTCTGTCCCACACGGGCCGATGTAAGAGATGACTCACTTCTGGGAGGGGGAGGGGGGAAGTCCGGGTTTGCAGAGAGAGCGCTTCATAAAATGGCAGGGATAGCTGCTGCCCCTGGTGTGCTCCCCATGTATACTTTCCCTATATTAATAGGGAAAGTATACCACTGGCAGGAGGCCCCTGTGTAAGTGTCGGGGCCCTGGGAAACTGCCAGCAGCCGGGCATCTTTAGTAATTACAGTGCTGCCGGCAGCCTGGGGCCCCGAGCTTACCAATCCGGCCCCTGCCACTAGCAGTGCTCAGTTTATCAATGCAAATGCACTGGACAGGGGCCCGAACCAGCCCCTGACATCCCGATTGGGCCCCTGACCAGTGCTTCTGCATTGGGGAAATGAGGACTGACAGTCAAGGCTCGAGGCCCACCAGGGGATTCCCCAGTTTCCCGGCTGGCCAGTCCGACCCTGTATACATGCCCTCATAATCTCCTGCTTAGACTATTGCAACACCCTCCTCCATGGACTCCCAGCTAACACCCTCGCCCCCCTCCAGTCCACCTTAAACTGTGCTGCTCGCTTAATTCACCTCTCCCCTCGATCTTCATAGGCTGCTCCCCTCTGCCAGTCCCTCCACTGGCTACCTATAGCCAAGCGATTTGAGTTCAAGCTACTAACGATAACATAAAAAACGATCCAGAACCTGTCCCCTCCATATATCTCTGACCTCATCCTCACCTGTCCCCTCCATATATCTCTGACCACATCCTCACCTGTCCTCTCCATATATCTCTGACCTCACCTGTCCCCTCCATATATCTCTGACCTCATCCACACCTGTCCTCTCCATATATCTCTGACCTCATCCTCAACTGTCCCCTCCATATATCTCTGACCACATCCACACCTGTCCCCTCCATATATCTCTGACCTCATCCTCACCTGTCCAATCCATATATTTCTGACCACATCCACACCTGTCCCCTCCATATATCTCTGACCACATCCTCACCTGTCCCCTCCATATATCTCTGACCTCATCCACACCTGTCCCCTCCATATATCTCTGACCACATCCTCACCTGTCCCCTCCATATATCTCTGACCTCATCCTCACCTGTCCCCTCCATATATCTCTGACCTGATCCTCACCTGTCCCCTCCATATATCTCTGACCTCATCCTCACCTGTCCCCTCCATATATCTCTGACCACACCTGTCCTCTCCATATATCTCTGACCACACCTGTCCCCTCCATATATCTCTGACCTCATCCACACCTGTCCCCTCCATATATCTCTGACCTCATCCACACCTGTCCCCTCCATATATCTCTGACCACATCCTCACCTGTCCCCTCCATATATCTCTGACCTCATCCTCACCTGTCCCCTCCATATATCTCTGACCTGATCCTCACCTGTCCCCTCCATATATCTCTGACCTCATCCTCACCTGTCCTCTCCATATATCTCTGACCACACCTGTCATCTCCATATATCTGACCACACCTGTCCCCTCCATATATCTCTGACCTCATCCCCAACCTGTCCCCTCCATATATCTCTGACCTCATCCCCAACCTGTCCCCTCCATATATCTCTGACCTCATCCACAACCTGTCCCCTCCATATATCTCTGACCTCATCCACAACCTGTCCCCTCCATATATCTCTGACCTCATCCACACCTGTCCTCTCCATATATCTCTGACCTCACCTGTCCCCTCCATATATCTCTGACCTCACCTGTCCTCTCCATATATCTCTGACCTCATCCTCAACTGTCCCCTCCATATATCTCTGACCTCATCCTCACCTGTCCCCTCCATATATCTCTGACCTCACCTGTCCCCTCCATATATCTCTGACCTCATCCACAACCTGGCCCCTCCGTATATCTCTGACCTGACCTGTCCCCTCCATATATCTCTGACCTCATCCTCGCCTGTCCCCTCCATATATCTCTGACCTCATCCTCGCCTGTCCCCTCCATATATCTCTGACCTCATCCTCACCTGTCCCCTCCATATATCTCTGACCTGACCTGTCCCCTCCATATATCTCTGACCTCATCCTCGCCTGTCCCCTCCATATATCTCTGACCTCATCCACACACCTGTCCCCTCCATATATCTCTGACCTCATCCACAACCTGTCCTCTCCATATATCTCTGACCTCATCCTCACCTGTCCCCTCCATATATCTCTGACCTCATCCTCACCTGTCCCCTCCATATATCTCTGACCTCATCCTCACCTGTCCTCTCCATATATCTCTGACCTCACCTGTCCTCTCCATATATCTCTGACCTCATCCTCAACTGTCCCCTCCATATATCTCTGACCTCATCCTCAACTGTCCCCTCCATATATCTCTGACCTCATCCTCAACTGTCCTCTCCATATATCTCTGACCTCACCTGTCCTCTCCATATATCTCTGACCTCATCCTCACCTGTCCCCTCCATATATCTCTGACCTCATCCACACCTGTCCTCTCCATATATCTCTGACCTCATCCTCAACTGTCCCCTCCATATATCTCTGACCACATCCACACCTGTCCCCTCCATATATCTCTGACCTGATCCTCACCTGTCCCCTCCATATATCTCTGACCTGATCCTCACCTGTCCCCTCCATATATCTCTGACCTCATCCTCACCTGTCCCCTCCATATATCTCTGACCTCATCCTCACCTGTCCTCTCCATATATCTCTGACCACACCTGTCCCCTCCATATATCTCTGACCTCATCCACACCTGTCCTCTCCATATATCTCTGACCTCATCCTCAACTGTCCCCTCCATATATCTCTGACCTCATCCACACCTGTCCCCTCCATATATCTCTGACCTCATCCTCACCTGTCCCCTCCATATATCTCTGACCTGATCCTCACCTGTCCCCTCCATATATTTCTGACCACATCCACACCTGTCCCCTCCATATATCTCTGACCACATCCTCACCTGTCCCTTCCATATATCTCTGACCTCATCCACACCTGTCCCCTACATATATCTGACCTCATCCTCACCTGTCCCCTCCATATATCTCTGACCACATCCTCACCTGTCCCCTCCATATATCTCTGACCTCATCCTCACCTGTCCCCTCCATATATCTCTGACCACATCCTCACCTGTCCCCTCCATATATCTCTGACCTCATCCACACCTGTCCCCTCCATATATCTCTGACCTCATCCTCACCTGTCCTCTCCATATATCTCTGACCACACCTGTCCTCTCCATATATCTCTGACCTCATCCCCAACCTGTCCCCTCCATATATCTCTGACCTCATCCCCAACCTGTCCCCTCCATATATCTCTGACCTCATCCCCAACCTGTCCCCTCCATATATCTCTGACCTCATCCCCAACCTGTCCCCTCCATATATCTCTGACCTCACCTGTCCCCTCCATATATCTCTGACCTCATCCTCACCTGTCCTCTCCATATATCTCTGACCTCATCCTCACCTGTCCCCTCCATATATCTCTGACCTCATCCTCAACTGTCCCCTCCATATATCTCTGACCTCATCCTCAACTGTCCCCTCCATATATCTCTGACCTCATCCTCAACTGTCCCCTCCATATATCTCTGACCTCATCCTCACCTGTCCCCTCCATATATCTCTGACCTCATCCTCAACTGTCCCCTCCATATATCTCTGACCTCATCCTCACCTGTCCCCTCCATATATCTCTGACCTCATCCTCGCCTGTCCCCTCCATATATCTCTGACCTCATCCACAACCTGTCCCCTCCATATATCTCTGACCTCATCCACAACCTGTCCCCTCCATATATCTCTGACCTCATCCACACCTGTCCTCTCCATGTATCTCTGACCTCATCCTCAACTGTCCCCTCCATATATCTCTGACCTCATCCTCACCTGTCCCCTCCATATATCTCTGACCTCATCCTCACCTGTCCTCTCCATATATCTCTGACCTCACCTGTCCCCTCCATATATCTCTGACCTCATCCACACCTGTCCCCTCCATATATCTCTGACCTCACCTGTCCCCTCCATATATCTCTGACCTCATCCACAACCTGGCCCCTCCGTACATCTCTGACCTGACCTGTCCCCTCCATATATCTCTGACCTCATCCTCACCTGTCCCCTCCATATATCTCTGACCTCATCCTCACCTGTCCTCTCCATATATCTCTGACCTCATCCTCACCTGTCCCCTCCATATATCTCTGACCTCACCTGTCCCCTCCATATATCTCTGACCTCATCCTCACCTGTCCCCTCCGTATATCTCTGACCTGTCCCCTCCATATATCTCTGACCTCATCCTCGCCTGTCCCCTCCATATATCTCTGACCTCATCCACACACCTGTCCCCTCCATATATCTCTGACCTCATTCACAACCTGTCCCCTCCATATATCTCTGATCTCATCCTCACCTGTCCTCTCCATATATCTCTGACCTCACCTGTCCTCTCCATATATCTCTGACCTCATCCTCAACTGTCCCCTCCATATATCTCTGACCTCATCCTCAACTGTCCTCTCCATATATCTCTGACCTCATCCTCACCTGTCCCCTCCATATATCTCTGACCTCATCCACACCTGTCCTCTCCATATATCTCTGACCTCATCCTCAACTGTCCCCTCCATATATCTCTGACCACATCCTCACCTGTCCCCTCCATATATCTCTGACCACATCCTCACCTGTCCCCTCCATATATCTCTGACCTGATCCTCACCTGTACCCTCCATATATCTCTGACCTCATCCTCACCTGTCCCCTCCATATATCTCTGACCTCATCCTCACCTGTCCTCTCCATATATCTCTGACCTCACCTGTCCCCTCCATATATCTCTGACCTCATCCTCACCTGTCCTCTCCATATATCTCTGACCTCATCCTCAACTGTCCCCTCTATATATCTCTGACCTCATCCACACCTGTCCCCTCCATATATCTCTGACCTGATCCTCACCTATCCCCTCCATATATTTCTGACCTCACCTGTCCCCTCCATATATCTCTGACCTGATCCTCACCTGTCCCCTCCATATATCTCTGACCTCATCCACACCTGTCCCCTCCATATATCTCTGACCTCATCCTCACCTGTCCCCTCCATATATCTCTGACCACATCCTCACCTGTCCCCTCCATATATCTCTGACCTGATCCTCACCTGTCCCCTCCATATATCTCTGACCTGATCCTCACCTGTCCCCTCCATATATCTCTGACCTCATCCTCACCTGTCCCCTCCATATATCTCTGACCTCATCCTCACCTGTCCCCTCCATATATCTCTGACCTCATCCTCACCTGTCCTCTCCATATATCTCTGACCTCACCTGTCCCCTCCATATATCTCTGACCTCATCCACACCTGTCCTCTCCATATATCTCTGACCTCATCCTCAACTGTCCCCTCCATATATCTCTGACCTCATCCACACCTGTCCTCTCCATATATCTCTGACCTCATCCTCACCTGTCCCCTCCATATATCTCTGACCTGATCCTCACCTGTCCCCTCCATATATTTCTGACCACATCCACACCTGTCCCCTCCATATATCTCTGACCACACCTGTCCCCTCCATATATCTCTGACCTCATCCACACCTGTCCCCTCCATATATCTCTGACCTCATCCACAACCTGTCCCCTCCATATATCTCTGACCTCATCCACACCTGTCCTCTCCATGTATCTCTGACCTCATCCTCAACTGTCCCCTCCATATATCTCTGACCTCATCCTCACCTGTCCCCTCCATATATCTCTGACCTCATCCACAACCTGTCCCCTCCATATATCTCTGACCTCATCCACACCTGTCCTCTCCATGTATCTCTGACCTCATCCTCAACTGTCCCCTCCATATATCTCTGACCTCATCCTCACCTGTCCCCTCCATATATCTCTGACCTCACCTGTCCCCTCCATATATCTCTGACCTCATCCTCACCTGTCCCCTCCATATATCTCTGACCTCACCTGTCCTCTCCATATATCTCTGACCTCATCCTCAACTGTCCCCTCCATATATCTCTGACCTCATCCACACCTGTCCTCTCCATATATCTCTGACCTCATCCTCACCTGTCCCCTCCATATATCTCTGACCTGATCCTCACCTGTCCCCTCCATATATTTCTGACCACATCCACACCTGTCCCCTCCATATATCTCTGACCACATCCTCACCTGTCCCCTCCATATATCTCTGACCTGATCCTCACCTGTCCCCTCCATATATCTCTGTCCTCACCTGTCCCCTCCATATATCTCTGACCTCATCCCCAACCTGTCCCCTCCATATATCTCTGACCTCATCCACAACCTGTCCCCTCCATATATCTCTGACCTCACCTGTCCCCTCCATATATCTCTGACCTCATCCTCACCTGTCCTCTCCATATATCTCTGACCTCATCCTCACCTGTCCCCTCCATATATCTCTGACCTCATCCTCACCTGTCCCCTCCATATATCTCTGACCTCATCCTCAACTGTCCCCTCCATATATCTCTGACCTCATCCTCACCTGTCCCCTCCGTATATCTCTGACCTGACCTGTCCCCTCCATATATCTCTGACCTCATCCTCACCTTTCCTCTCCATATATCTCTGACCTCATCCACACCTGTCCCCTCCATATATCTCTGACCTCATCCACAACCTGTCCCCTCCATATATCTCTGACCTCATCCACAACCTGTCCTCTCCATATATCTCTGACCTCATCCTCACCTGTCCCCTCCATATATCTCTGACCTCATCCTCACCTGTCCCCTCCATATATCTCTGACCTCATCCTCACCTGTCCTCTCCATATATCTCTGACCTGACCTGTCCCCTCCATATATCTCTGACCTCATCCTCGCCTGTCCCCTCCATATATCTCTGACCTCATCCACAACCTGTCCCCTCCATATATCTCTGACCTCATCCACAACCTGTCCCCTCCATATATCTCTGACCTCATCCACACCTGTCCTCTCCATGTATCTCTGACCTCATCCTCAACTGTCCCCTCCATATATCTCTGACCTCACCTGTCCCCTCCATATATCTCTGACCTCATCCACAACCTGGTCCCTCCGTATATCTCTGACCTGACCTGTCCCCTCCATATATCTCTGACCTCATCCTCACCTGTCCCCTCCATATATCTCTGACCTCATCCTCACCTGTCCTCTCCATATATCTCTGACCTCATCCTCACCTGTCCCCTCCATATATCTCTGACCTCACCTGTCCCCTCCATATATCTCTGACCTCATCCTCACCTGTCCCCTCCGTATATCTCTGACCTGATCTGTCCCCTCCATATATCTCTGACCTCATCCTCGCCTGTCCCCTCCATATATCTCTGACCTCATCCACACACCTGTCCCCTCCATATATCTCTGACCTCATCCACAACCTGTCCCCTCCATATATCTCTGACCTCATCCACAACCTGTCCTCTCCATATATCTCTGACCTCATCCTCACCTGTCCCCTCCATATATCTCTGATCTCATCCTCACCTGTCCCCTCCATATATCTCTGACCTCATCCTCACCTGTCCTCTCCATATATCTCTGACCTCATCCTCACCTGTCCTCTCCATATGTCTCTGACCTCATCCTCAACTGTCCCCTCCATATATCTCTGACCTCATCCTCAACTGTCCCCTCCATATATCTCTGACCTCATCCTCAACTGTCCTCTCCATATATCTCTGACCTCACCTGTCCTCTCCATATATCTCTGACCTCATCCTCACCTGTCCCCTCCATATATCTCTGACCTCATCCACACCTGTCCTCTCCATATATCTCTGACCACATCCTCACCTGTCCCCTCCATATATCTCTGACCTCATCCTTACCTGTCCCCTCCATATATCTCTGACCTCATCCTCACCTGTCCTCTCCATATATCTCTGACCTCACCTGTCCCCTCCATATATCTCTGACCTCATCCACACCTGTCCTCTCCATATATCTCTGACCTCATCCTCAACTGTCCCCTCCATATATCTCTGACCTCATCCACACCTGTCCCCTCCATATATCTCTGACCTGATCCTCACCTGTCCCCTCCATATATCTGACCTCATCCTCACCTGTCCCCTCCATATATCTCTGACCACATCCTCACCTGTCCCCGCCATATATCTCTGACCACATCCTCACCTGTCCCCTCCATATATCTCTGACCTCATCCACACCTGTCCCCTCCATATATCTCTGACCTCATCCTCACCTGTCCCCTCCATATATCTCTGACCACATCCTCACCTGTCCCCTCCATATATCTCTGACCTGATCCTCACCTGTCCCCTCCATATATCTCTGACCTCATCCTCACCTGTCCCCTCCATATATCTCTGACCTCATCCTCACCTGTCCCCTCCATACATCTCTGACCTCATCCTCACCTGTCCTCTCCATATATCTCTGACCTCACCTGTCCCCTCCATATATCTCTGACCTCATCCACACCTGTCCTCTCCATATATCTCTGACCTCATCCTCACCTGTCCCCTCCATATATCTCTGACCTGATCCTCACCTGTCCCCTCCATATATTTCTGACCACATCCACACCTGTCCCCTCCATATATCTCTGACCTCATCCTCACCTGCCCTCTCCATATATCTCTGACCTCACCTGTCCCCTCCATATATCTCTGACCTCATCCTCACCTGTCCTCTCCATATATCTCTGACCTCACCTGTCCCCTCCATATATCTCTGACCTCATCCTCACCTGTCCCCTCCATATATCTCTGACCTCATCCTCAACTGTCCCCTCCATATATCTCTGACCTCATCCTCAACTGTCCCCTCCATATATCTCTGACCTCACCTGTCCTCTCCATATATCTCTGACCTCATCCTCACCTGTCCCCTCCATATATCTCTGACCTCATCCTCACCTGTCCCCTCCATATATCTCTGACCTCGTCCACACCTGTCCCCTCCATATATCTCTGACCTGATCCTCATCTGTCCCCTCCATATATCTCTGACCTCATCCTCACCTGTCCTCTCCATATATCTCTGACCTCACCTGTCCCCTCCATATATCTCTGACCTCACCTGTCCCCTCCATATATCTCTGACCTCATCCTCACCTGTCTCCTCCATATATCTCTGACCTCATCCTCACCTGTCCCCTCCATATATCTCTGACCTGATCCTCACCTGTCCCCTCCATATATCTCTGACCTGATCCTCACCTGTCCTCTCCATATATCTCTGACCTCATCCTCACCTGTCCCCTCCATATATCTCTGACCTGATCCTCACCTGTCCCCTCCATATATCTCTGACCTGATCCTCACCTGTCCTCTCCATATATCTCTGACCTCATCCTCACCTGTCCTCTCCATATATCTCTGACCTCACCTGTCCCCTCCATATATCTCTGACCTCATCCTCACCTGTCCCCTCCATATATCTCTGACCTGATCCTCACCTGTCCCCTCCATATATCTCTGACCTGATCCTCACCTGTCCTCTCCATATATCTCTGACCTCATCCTCACCTGTCCTCTCCATATATCTCTGACCTCACCTGTCCCCTCCATATATCTCTGACCTCATCCTCACCTGTCCCCTCCATATATCTCTGACCTCATCCTCAACTGTCCCCTCCATATATCTCTGACCTCATCCTCAACTGTCCCCTCCATATATCTCTGACCTCACCTGTCCTCTCCATATATCTCTGACCTCATCCTCACCTGTCCCCTCCATATATCTCTGACCTCATCCTCACCTGTCCCCTCCATATATCTCTGACCTCGTCCACACCTGTCCCCTCCATATATCTCTGACCTGATCCTCATCTGTCCCCTCCATATATCTCTGACCTCATCCTCACCTGTCCTCTCCATATATCTCTGACCTCACCTGTCCCCTCCATATATCTCTGACCTCACCTGTCCCCTCCATATATCTCTGACCTCATCCTCACCTGTCTCCTCCATATATCTCTGACCTCATCCTCACCTGTCCCCTCCATATATCTCTGACCTGATCCTCACCTGTCCTCTCCATATATCTCTGACCTCATCCTCACCTGTCCCCTCCATATATCTCTGACCTCATCCTCACCTGTCCCCTCCATATATCTCTGACCTCACCTGTCCCCTCCATATATCTCTGACCTCATCTCCCACTACCTGCCCACACGTAACCTCAGATCCTCCAATGACCTCCTACTCCGCTCTTCTCTCATCCGCTCCTCACACAACCGTCTCCAAGATTTCTCCTGTGCATCCCCCATACTCTGGAACTCCTTACCACGACACAGAAGACTGACCCCCCCCAATCACAAGAAGGCCCTGAAGACTCCCCTATTCAGGAAGGCCTCCACCCCCAATAACACTATCACCGCACCTCCATCTGTACAGTCTCCCCCTCTCCTTCTGTCTCTCCCCCTTCCCCCATAGATTGTAAGCCCTCGCGGGCAGGGCCCTCTACCCCACTGTGCCAGCCGATCACTGTTAGTATTATATCTACCTGTATATTCTGTGTATTGTATGTAACCCCCAAATGTAAAGCACCATGGGATTAATATAATAATGTACAGAGCACCATGGGATTAATATAATAATGTACAGAGCACCATGGGATTAATATAATAATATACAGAGCACCATGGGATTAATATAATAATGTACAGCACCATGAAAGTAATATAATAATGTACAGCACCATGGGATTAATATAATAATGTACAGAGCACCATGGGATTAATATAATAATGTACAGAGCACCATGGGATTAATATAATAATGTACAGAGCACCATGGGATTAATATAATAATGTACAGAGCACCATGGGATTAATATAATAATGTACAGAGCATCATGGGATTAATATAATAATGTACAGAGCACCATGGGAATAATATAATAATGTACAGAGCACCATGGGATTAATATAATAATGTACAGCACCATGGAATTAATATAATAATGTACAGAGCACCATGGGATTAATATAATAATGTACAGCACCATGGGATTAATATAATAATGTACAGAGCACCATGGGAGTAATATAATAATGTACAGAGCACCATGGGATTAATATAATAATGTACAGCACCATGGGATTAATATAATAATGTACAGAGCACCATGGGATTAATATAATAATGTACAGAGCACCATGGAATTAATATAATAATGTACAGAGCACCATGGGATTAATATAATAATGTACAGCACCATGGGATTAATATAATAATGTACAGAGCACCATGGGAGTAATATAATAATGTACAGAGCACCATGGGATTAATATAATAATGTACAGAGCACCATGGGATTAATATAATAATGTACAGAGCACCATGGGATTAATATAATAATGTACAGATCACCATGGGATTAATATAATAATGTACAGAGCACCATGGGATTAATATAATAATGTACAGAGCAAAATGGGATTAATATAATAATGTACAGATCACCATGGGATTAATATAATAATGTACAGAGCACCATGGGAGTAATATAATAATGTACAGAGCACCATGGGATTAATATAATAATGTACAGAGCACCATGGGATTAATATAATAATGTACAGAGCACCATGGGATTAATATAATAATGTACAGAGCACCATGGGATTAATATAATAATGTATAGAGCAAAATGGGATTAATGGTGTTATATAAATAAACAACAATAATAATAATATATACACACACACACACATATATACTAGCAGGAGGACCCAGCATCGCTTGGCTACATTTCATTTTTTGTTTATGTAGTATCTAATCTTGTGTGTGTGTATCTAATCCTTTGATGCGTGTATCTCAGTTTGGATATCAGTGTTGTATTGTGCATGTGGAGTGACCGTGTGTATTGCGCTTGGAATATGAGTGAAAGAAGTGAAGTCAAAGAACATATATATAGTCCTAGGAACCCTGACAGAGTCATACACTATGTATTATATATATATATATATATATATATATATATATATAGTCCTAGGAGCCCTGACAGTGTCATACACTATGTATTATAGATATATACAGTCCTAGGAGCCCTGACAGTGTCATACACTATGTATTATAGATATATATAGTCCTAGGAGCCCTGACAGCGTCATACACTATGTATTATAGATATATATAGTCCTAGGAGCCCTGACAGCGTCATACACTATGTATTATAGATATATATAGTCCTAGGAGCCCTGACAGTGTCATACACTATGTATTATAGATATATATAGTCCTAGGAGCTCTGACAGTGTCATACACTATGTATTATAGATATATATAGTCCTAGGAGCCCTGACAGTGTCATACACTATGTATTATAGATATATACAGTCCTAGGAGCCCTGACAGTGTCATACACTATGTATTATAGATATATACAGTCCTAGGAGCCCTGACAGTGTCATACACTATGTATTATAGATATATATATAGTCCTAGGAGCCCTGACAGCGTCATACACTATGTATTATAGATATATATAGTCCTAGGAGTCCTGACAGTGTCATACACTATGTATTATAGATATATATAGTCCTAGGAGTCCTGACAGTGTCATACACTATGTATTATAGATATATATAGTCCTAGGAGCCCTGACAGTGTCATACACTATGTATTATAGATATATACAGTCCTATGAAAAAGTTTGGGCACCCCTATTAATCTTAATCATTTTTAGTTCTAAATATTTTGGTGTTTGCAGCAGCCATTTCAGTTTGATATATCTAATAACTGATGGACACAGTAATATTTCAGGATTGAAATGAGGTTTATTGTACTAACAGAAAATGCGCAATATGCATTAAACCAAAATTTGACCAGTGCAAAAGTATGGGCACCTCAACAGAAAAGTGACATTAATATTTAGTAGATCCTCCTTTTGCAAAGATAACAGCCTCTAGTCGCTTCCTGTAGCTTTTAATCAGTTCCTGGATGAAGGTATTTTGGACAAACAATTCAAGTTCAGTTAAGTTAGATGGTCGCCGAGCATGGACAGCCCGCTTCAGATCATCCCACAGATATTCAATGATATTCAGGTCTGGGGACTGGGATGGCCATTCCAGAACATTGTAATTGTTCCTCTGCATGAATGCCTGAGGATTTGGAGCGGTGTTTTGGATCATTGTCTTGCTGAAATATCCATCCCCGGCGTAACTTCAACTTCGTCACTGATTCTTGAACATTATTCTCAAGAATCTGCTGATACTGAGTGGAATCCATGCAACCCTCAACTTTAACAAGATTCCCGGTGCCGGCATTGGCCACACAGCCCCAAAGCATGATGGAACCTCCACCAAATCTTACAGTGGGTAGCATGTGTTTTTCTTGGAATGCTGTTTCTTTTTGGACGCCATGCATAACGCCTTTTTTTATAACCAAACAACTCAATTTTTGTTTCCAAAATGAAGCTGCCTTGTCCAAATGTGCTTTTTCATACCTCAGGCAACTCTATTTGTGGCGTACGTGCAGAAACGGCTTCTTTCTCATCACTCTCCCATACAGCTTCTCCTTGTGCAAAGTGCGCTGTATAGTTGACCGATGCACAGTGACACCATCTGCAGCAAGATGATGCTGCAGCTCTTTGGAGATGGTCTGTGGATTGTCCTTGACTGTTCTCACCATTCTTCTTCTCTGCCTTTCTGATATTTTTCTTGGCCTGCCACTTCTGGGCTTAACAAGAACTGTCCCTGTGCTCTTCCATTTCCTTACTATGTTCCTCACAGTGGAAACTGACAGGTTAAATCTCTGAGACAACGTTTTGTATCCTTCCCCTGAACAACTATGTTGAACAATCTTTGTTTTCAGATCATTTGAGAGCGGGCTGTCCATGCTCGGCGACCATCAAACTTAACTGAACTTGAATTGTTTTGTAGAAAGAAATGGTCCAAAATCCCTTCATCCAGGATCCAGGAACTGATTAAAAGCTACAGGAAGCGACTAGAGGCTGTTATCTCTGCAAAAGGAGGATCTACTAAATATTAATGTCACTTTTCTGTTGAGGTGCCCATATTTTTGCACCGGTCAAATTTTGGTTTAATGCATATTGCACATTTTCTGTTAGTACAATAAACCTCATTTCAATCCTGAAATATTACTGTGTCCATCAGTTATTAGATATATCAAACTGAAATGGCTGCTGCAAACACCAAAATATTTAGAACAAAAAAATGATTAAGATTAATAGGGGGGCCCAAACTTTTTCATAGGACTGTATATAGTCCTAGGAGCCCTGACAGTGTCATACACTATGTATTATAGATATATATAGTCCTAGGAGCCCTGGCAGTGTCATACACTATGTATTATAGATATATATATATATGTAGTCCTAGGAGCCCTGACAGTGTCATACACTATGTATTATAGATATATATATATGTAGTCCTAGGAGCCCTGACAGTGTCATACACTATGTATTATAGATATATACAGTCCTAGGAGTCCTGACAGTGTCATACACTATGTATTATAGATATATATAGTCCTAGGAGCCCTGACAGTGTCATACACTATGTATTATAGATATATACAGTCCTAGGAGTCCTGACAGTGTCATACACTATGTATTATAGATATATATATAGTCCTAGGAGTCCTGACAGTGTCATACACTATGTATTATAGATATATATAGTCCTAGGAGTCCTGACAGTGTCATACACTATGTATTATAGATATATATAGTCCTAGGAGCCCTGACAGTGTCATACACTATGTATTATAGATATATATAGTCCTAGGAGTCCTGACAGTGTCATACACTATGTATTATAGATATATATAGTCCTAGGAGTCCTGACAGTGTCATACACTATGTATTATAGATATATATAGTCCTAGGAGCCCTGACAGTGTCATACACTATGTATTATAGATATATATATAGTACTAGGAGCCCTGACAGTGTCATACACTATGTATTATAGATATATATAGTCCTAGGAGCCCTGACAGTGTCATACACTATGTATTATAGATATATATAGTCCTAGGAGTCCTGACAGTGTCATACACTATGTATTATAGATATATATAGTCCTAGGAGCCCTGCCAGTGTCATACACTATGTATTATAGATATATATATAGTACTAGGAGCCCTGACAGTGTCATACACTATGTATTATAGATATATATAGTCCTAGGAGCCCTGACAGTGTCATACACTATGTATTATAGATATATATAGTCCTAGGAGTCCTGACAGTGTCATACACTATGTATTATAGATATATATAGTCCTAGGAGCCCTGCCAGTGTCATACACTATGTATTATAGATATATATATAGTACTAGGAGCCCTGACAGTGTCATACACTATGTATTATAGATATATATAGTCCTAGGAGCCCTGACAGTGTCATACACTATGTATTATAGATATATATAGTCCTAGGAGCCCTGACAGTGTCATACACTATTTATGTCCTGGCCTATAGCAGGGTTTATCCTATAGTTTCCGTGATGTTTCCCTCCATTACTATTTTCTGCCTCTTTGGTCCATAAGTCTCTTTATATCTCACAGCTTTGGTTTCGTAGGTTTGGACGAAGCAGAAATTAGACAATTTTGAGCCGTGTTGTGGGATAACTGGAGCCTTAATCTTCTCTAATCTGTTAATCTCTTTCCCACTCTAATCTCAGTCTGTTGTCCGTGTCCTTCTCTATGATCTCTCATTGCTTTGTGTCCTTTCAGATGTGCAGGGCCCCCGGGCCACACAGTTCTCTGAATGTAAACCTATTCATCATTGCCTTATCTGGATTCCTGACTCTCAAGTCCCTGTGATACCTGCAGACAATACGTTGCGTTCCCTCCCGCACATGCCTTGCAGCTACCGCACGAAATGTCTCCTTTCTTCTCAGAATGTGTTTACTTTCTATATTTGTCTTGCACTTTGTTCATCTACCAGCATCTTTCTTTGCTGCGTATTCTCTTCGTCTACCAGTCACCTCCAGTTTTGGAAATTCCAGTTGTGAGACTGGTCCAACTGGAAGGTCCTGTCTGGCCCTGAAGAGTAAGATGAGGAGAACCAGAGAGAACCAGCGCTTACTGCCAAGGAGCGGCTGCTCAGGACATCTTGTATGCTTGAGGTGTCACCTATGTTCTTTATAGTGTGGCCTCATAGTACAATACCGTCTCACGCAGAACCTCAGTATGGAACCCTTATAGAGCCGCAATGCAGACGTGTGCATGAGCCCTAAGACAAGACCCGAAAATAGAGACTTCTGCAACCAGTAAAATATAGGAAAGGAAAGAACTGAGGACTAATCATTAGGAGGCCTGGACCGGAGACTCCGTATCTTATCTTATATAGCACCATCACATTCCCAACACTATATAGAGGTATCGGCAACGCTGTCCCATATAGGCACAATCTATAATCCCTATCAGACAGGTATAGGAGTGTGGAAGGAAACACAGGGGGAACATACAAACTACACACCAAAGTTTACCTTAGCTGGTTGCAACCCTAAGACTCCTGCGTTGCAAGACATCACTGCTAAACACTGAGCCATCACTCTGCTAATCACTGAGCCATCACCCTGCTAACCACTGAGCTATCGCCAAGCTAACCACTGATCCATCACCCTGCTAACCACTGAGCCATCACCCTGCTAACCACTGATCCATCACCCTGCTAACCACTGAGCTATCACCCAGCTAACCACTGATCCATCACCCAGCTAACCACTGATCCATCTCCCAGCTAACCACTGATCCATCACCCTGCTAACCACTGAGCCATCACTCTGCTAATCACTGAGCCATCACCTTGCAAACCACAGATACATCACCCTGCTAAACACTGAGCCATCACCCTGCTAACCACTGAGCTATCACCCAGCTAACCACTGATCCATCACCCTGTTAAACACTGAGCCATCACCCTGCTAACCACTGAGCTATCGCCAAGCTAACCACTGATCCATCACCCTGCTAACCACTGAGCCATCACCCTGCTAACCACTGAGCCATCACCCTGCTAACCACTGAGCCATCACCCTGCTAACCATTGAGCTATCACCCAGCTAACCACTGAGCCATCACCCTGCTAACCACTGATCCATCACCCAGCTAACCACTGATCCATCACCCAGCTAACCACTGATCCATCACCCTGCTAACCACTGAGCCATCACCCTGCTAACCACTGAGCCATCACCCTGCTAAACACTGAGCCATCACCCTGCTAACCACTGAGCTATCACCAAGCTAACCACTGAGCCATCACCCTGCTAACCACTGAGCTATCACCCAGCTAACCACTGATCCATCACCCAGCTAACCACTGATCCATCACCCTGCTAACCACTGAGCCATCACCCTGCTAACCACTGAGCCATCACCCTGCTAAACACTGAGCCATCACCCTGCTAACCACTGAGCTATCACCCTGCTAACCACTGAGCTATCACCAAGCTAACCACTGAGCCATCACCCTGCTAACCACTGAGCTATCCCCAAGCTAACCACTGATCCATCACCCTGCTAACCACTGAGCCATCACCCTGCTAACCACTGATCCATCACCCTGCTAACCACTGATCCATCACCCTGCTAACCACTGAGCTATCACCCAGCTAACCACTAATCCATCACCCAGCTAACCACTGATCCATCACCCTGCTAACCACTGAGCCATCACCCTGCTAACCACTGAGCCATCACCCTGCTAACCACTGATCCATCACCCTGCTAACCACTGAGCTATCACCCAGCTAACCACTGATCCATCACCCAGCTAACCACTGATCCATCACCCAGCTAACCACTGATCCATCACCCTGCTAACCACTGAGCCATCACCCTGCTAACCACTGAGCTATCGCCAAGCTAACCACTGATCCATCACCCTGCTAACCACTGATCCATCACCCAGCTAACCACTGAGCTATCACCCAGCTAACCACTGATCCATCACCCTGCTAACCACTGATCCATCACCCTGCTAACCACTGAGCCATCACCCTGCTAACCACTGAGCCATCACCCAGCTAACCACTAATCCATCACCCTGCTAACCACTGATCCATCACCCTGCTAACCACTGAGCCATCACCCTGCTAACCACTGATCCATCACCCTGCTAACCACTGATCCATCACCCTGCTAACCACTGAGCTATCACCCAGCTAACCACTAATCCATCACCCAGCTAACCACTGATCCATCACCAAGCTAACCACTGAGCCATCACCCTGCTAACCACTGAGCTATCCCCAAGCTAACCACTGATCCATCACCCTGCTAACCACTGAGCCATCACCCTGCTAACCACTGATCCATCACCCTGCTAACCACTGATCCATCACCCTGCTAACCAATGAGCTATCACCCAGCTAACCACTAATCCATCACCCAGCTAACCACTGATCCATCACCCTGCTAACCACTGAGCCATCACCCTGCTAACCACTGAGCCATCACCCTGCTAACCACTGATCCATCACCCTGCTAACCACTGAGCTATCACCCAGCTAACCACTGATCCATCACCCAGCTAACCACTGATCCATCACCCAGCTAACCACTGATCCATCACCCTGCTAACCACTGAGCCATCACCCTGCTAACCACTGAGCTATCGCCAAGCTAACCACTGATCCATCACCCTGCTAACCACTGAGCCATCACCCTGCTAACCACTGAGCCATCACCCAGCTAACCACTAATCCATCACCCTGCTAACCACTGATCCATCACCCTGCTAACCACTGAGCCATCACCCTGCTAACCACTGATCCATCACCCTGCTAACCACTGATCCATCACCCTGCTAACCACTGAGCTATCACCCAGCTAACCACTAATCCATCACCCAGCTAACCACTGATCCATCACCCAGCTAACCACTGAGCCATCACCCTGCTAACCACTGAGCTATCACCCAGCTAACCACTGATCCATCACCCTGCTAACCACTGAGCCATCACCCTGCTAACCACTGATCCATCACCCTGCTAACCACTGAGCTATCACCCTGCTAACCACTGAGCCATCACCCAGCTAAACACTGATCCATCACCCTGCTAACCGCCAAGACTATATATATCTATAATACATAGTGTATGACACTGTCAGGACTCCTAGGACTATATATATATCTATAATACATAGTGTATGACACTGTCAGGGCTCCTAGGACTGTATATATCTATAATACATAGTGTATGACACTGTCAGTACTCCTAGGACTATATATATCTATAATACATAGTGTATGACACTGTCAGGGCTCCTAGGACTATATATATCTATAATACATAGTGTATGACACTGTCAGTACTCCTAGGACTATATATATCTATAATACATAGTGTATGACACTGTCAGGGCTCCTAGGACTATATATATATTTATAATACATAGTGTATGACACTGTCAGGACTCCTAGGACTATATATATCTATAATACATAGTGTATGACACTGTCAGGACTCCTAGGACTATATATATATTTATAATACATAGTGTATGACACTGTCAGGACTCCTAGGACTATATATATCTATAATACATAGTGTATGACACTGTCAGGACTCCTAGGGCTATATATATCTATAATATATAGTGTATGACACTGTCAGGGCTCCTAGGACTATATATATATATAATACATAGTGTATGACACTGTCAGGACTCCTAGGACTATATATATCTATAATATATAGTGTATGACACTGTCAGGGCTCCTAGGACTATATATATATATAATACATAGTGTATGACACTGTCAGGGCTCCTAGGACTATATATATCTATAATACATAGTGTATGACACTGTCAGGACTCCTAGGACTATATATATCTATAATATATAGTGTATGACACTGTCAGGGCTCCTAGGACTATATATATATATAATACATAGTGTATGACACTGTCAGGGCTCCTAGGACTATATATATCTATAATACATAGTGTATGACACTGTCAGGGCTCCTAGGACTATATATATCTATAATATATAGTGTATGACACTGTCAGGGCTCCTAGGACTATATATATATATAATACATAGTGTATGACACTGTCAGGACTCCTAGGACTATATATATCTATAATATATAGTGAATGACACTGTCAGGACTCCTAGGACTATATATATCTATAATATATAGTGTATGACACTGTCAGGACTCCTAGGACTATATATATCTATAATACATAGTGTATGACACTGTCAGGGCTCCTAGGACTATATATATCTATAATACATAGTGTATGACAATGTCAGGGCTCCTAGGACTATATATTTATATATCTATAATACATAGTGTATGACACTGTCAGGGCTCCAAGGACTATATATATCTATAATACATAGTGTATGACACTGTCAGGGCTCCTAGGACTATATATATCTATAATACATAGTGTATGACACTGTCAGGGCTCCTAGGACTATATATATCTATAATACATAGTGTATGACACTGTCAGGGCTCCTAGGACTATATATATCTATAATATATAGTGTATGACACTGTCAGGGCTCCTAGGACTATATATATATATAATACATAGTGTATGACACTGTCAGGACTCCTAGGACTATATATATCTATAATATATAGTGAATGACACTGTCAGGACTCCTAGGACTATATATATCTATAATATATAGTGTATGACACTGTCAGGACTCCTAGGACTATATATATCTATAATACATAGTGTATGACACTGTCAGGACTCCTAGGACTATATATATATCTATAATACATAGTGTATGACACTGTCAGGGCTCCTAGGGCTATATATATATCTATAATACATAGTGTATGACACTGTCAGGACTCCTAGGACTGTATATATATCTATAATACATAGTGTATGACACTGTCAGGGCTCCAAGGACTGTATATATATCTATAATACATAGTGTATGACACTGTCAGGACTCCTAGGACTATATATATCTATAATACATAGTGTATGACACTGTCAGGGCTCCTAGGACTATATATATCTATAATACATAGTGTATGACACTGTCAGGACTCCTAGGACTATATATGTCTATAATACATAGTGTATGACACTGTCAGGGCTCCTAGGACTATATATATCTATAATACATAGTGTATGACACTGTCAGGACTCCTAGGACTATATATATATATCTATAATACATAGCGTATGACACTGTCAGGACTCCTAGGACTATATATATCTATAATATATAGTGTATGACACTGTCAGGGCTCCTAGGACTATATATATATATATAATACATAGTGTATGACACTGTCAAGGCTCCTAGGACTATATATATATCTATAATACATAGTGTATGACACTGTCAGGGCTCCTAGGACTATATATATCTATAATACATAGTGTATGACAATGTCAGGGCTCCTAGGACTATATATATATATATATATATATATATATATATATATATATATATATATATATATCTATATATATATATATATATATATATATATCTATAATACATAGTGTATGACACTGTCAGGACTCCTAGGACTATATATATATATATAATACATAGTGTATGACACTGTCAGGGCTCCTAGGACTATATATATCTATAATACATAGTGTATGACAATGTCAGGGCTCCTAGGACTATATATATATATATATATATATATATATATATATATATATATATATATATATATATCTATATATATATATATATATATATATATATCTATAATACATAGTGTATGACACTGTCAGGACTCCTAGGACTATATATATATATATCTATAATACATAGTGTATGACACTGTCAGGGCTCCTAGGACTATATATATATATATATATATATATACTACATAGTGTATGACACTGTCAGGGCTCCTAGGACTATATATATCTATAATACATAGTGTATGACACTGTCAGGGCTCCTAGGACTATATATATATCTATAATACATAGTGTATGACACTGTCAGGACTCCTAGGACTGTATATATCTATAGTACATAGTGCATGACACTGTCAGGGCTCCTAGGACTATATATATCTATAATACATAGTGTATGACACTGTCAGGGCTCCTAGGACTATATATATCTATAATATATAGTGTATGACACTGTCAGGGCTCCTAGGACTATATATATCTATAATATATAGTGTATGACACTGTCAGGGCTCCTAGGACTATATATATCTATAATACATAGTGTATGACACTGTCAGGACTCCTAGGACTATATATATCTATAATACATAGTGTATGACACTGTCAGGGCTCCTAGGACTATATATATCTATAATATATAGTGTATGACACTGTCAGGGCTCCTAGGACTATATATATCTATAATACATAGTGTATGACACTGTCAGGACTCCTAGGACTATATATATCTATAATACATAGTGTATGACACTGTCAGGACTCCTAGGACTATATATATCTATAATACATAGTGTATGACACTGTCAGGGCTCCTAGGACTATATATATATCTATAATACATAGTGTATGACACTGTCAGGGCTCCTAGGACTATATATATCTATAATGCATAGTGTATGACGCTGTCAGGGCTCCTAGGACTATATATATATATCTATAATACATAGTGTATGACACTGTCAGGGCTCCTAGGACTATATATATATATCTATAATACATAGTGTATGACACTGTCAGGGCTCCTAGGACTATATATATCTATAATACATAGTGTATGACACTGTCAGGACTCCTAGGACTGTATATATCTATAATACATAGTGTATGACACTGTCAGGACTCCTAGGACTATATATATATATATATATATATATATATATATATACTACATAGTGTATGACACTGTCAGGGCTCCTAGGACTGTATATATCTATAATACATAGTGTATGACACTGTCAGGACTCCTAGGACTATATATATATATTTATAATACATAGTGTATGACACTGTCAGGGCTCCTAGGACTGTATATATCTATAATACATAGTGTATGACACTGTCAGGACTCCTAGGACTATATATATCTATAATACATAGTGTATGACACTGTCAGGGCTGCTAGGACTATATATATCTATAATACATAGTGTATGAGACTGTCAGGACTCCTAGGACTATATATATATATATATCTATAATGCATAGTGTATGACACTGTCAGGGCTCCTAGGACTATATATATCTATAATACATAGTGTATGACACTGTCAGGGCTGCTAGGACTATATATATCTATAATACATAGTGTATGAGACTGTCAGGACTCCTAGGACTATATATATATATATATATATCTATAATACATAGTGTATGACACTGTCAGGGCTCCTAGGACTATATATATCTATAATACATAGTGTATGACACTGTCAGGACTCCTAGGACTATATATATCTATAATACATAGTGTATGACACTGTCAGGACTCCTAGGACTGTATATATCTATAATACATAGTGTATGACACTGTCAGGACTCCTAGGACTGTATATATCTATAATACATAGTGTATGACACTGTCAGGGCTCCTAGGACTATATATATATCTATAATACATAGTGTATGACACTGTCAGGGCTCCTAGGACTATATATATCTATAATACATAGTGTATGACACTGTCAGGGCTCCTAGGACTATATATATCTATAATACATAGTGTATGACACTGTCAGGACTCCTAGGACTATATATATCTATAATACATAGTGTATGACACTGTCAGGACTCCTAGGACTATATATATCTATAATACATAGTGTATGACACTGTCAGGACTCCTAGGACTATATATATCTATAATACATAGTGTATGACACTGTCAGGACTCCTAGGACTATATACATATATATATATATATATATATATATATATATATATATAGTATATATATCTATAATACATAGTGTATATATTCTGTATATGTGCCGTATATATTCTGTATATGTGCCCTATATATTCTGTATATATTCTGTATATATTCTGTATATGTGCCGTATATATTCTGTATATATTCTGTATATGTGCCGTATATATTCTGTATATATTCTGTATATGTGCCGTATATATTCTGTATATATTCTGTATATGTGCCGTATATATTCTGTATATATTCTGTATATATTCTGTATATGTGCCGTATATATTCTGTATATATTCTGTATATATTCTGTATATGTGCCGTATGTATTCTGTATATGTGCCGTATATATTCTGTATATATTCTGTATATGTGCCGTATATATTCTGTATATATTCTGTATATGTGCCGTATATATTCTGTATATGTGCCGTATATATTCTGTATATATTCTGTATATGTGCCGTATATATTCTGTATATATTCTGTATATGTGCCGTATATATTCTGTATATATTCTGTATATGTGCCGTATATATTCTGTATATATTCTGTATATATTCTGTATGTATTCTGTATATGTGCCGTATATATTCTGTATATATTCTGTATATATTCTGTATGTATTCTGTATATGTGCCGTATACATTCTGTATATATTCTGTATATATTCTGTATGTATTCTGTATATGTGCCGTATATATTCTGTATATATTCTGTATACATTCTGTATATATTCTGTATATATTCTGTATATGTGCCGTATATATTCTGTATATATTCTGTATATGTGCCGTATACATTCTGTATATATTCTGTATATATTCTGTATATGTGCCGTATATATTCTGTATATATTCTGTATATATTCTGTATATATTCTGTATATATTTTGTATGTATTCTGTATATGTGCCGTATACATTCTGTATATATTCTGTATATATTCTGTATATATTCTGTATATGTGCCGTATATATTCTGTATATATTCTGTATATATTTTGTATATATTCTGTATGTATTCTGTATATGTGCCGTATACATTCTGTATATATTCTGTATATATTCTGTATATATTCTGTATATATTCTTTATGTATTCTGTATATGTGCCGTATATATTCTGTATATATTCTGTATATATTCTGTATATATTCTGTATATGTGCCGTATATATTCTGTATATATTCTGTATATATTTTGTATATATTCTGTATGTATTCTGTATATGTGCCGTATACATTCTGTATATATTCTGTATATATTCTGTATATATTCTGTATATATTCTTTATGTATTCTGTATATGTGCCGTATATATTCTGTATATATTCTGTATATATTCTGTATATATTCTGTATGTATTCTGTATATATTCTGTATATATTCTGTATGTATTCTGTATATGTGCCGTATATATTCTGTATATATTCTGTATGTATTCTGTATATGTGCCGTATATATTCTGTATGTATTCTGTATATGTGCCGTATACATTCTGTATATATTCTGTATATATTCTGTATGTATTCTGTATATGTGCCGTATATATTCTGTATATATTCTGTATATATTCTGTATATATTCTGTATATGTGCCGTATATATTCTGTATATATTCTGTATATATTTTGTATATATTCTGTATGTATTCTGTATATGTGCCGTATACATTCTGTATATATTCTGTATATATTCTGTATATATTCTGTATATATTCTGTATATATTCTGTATGTATTCTGTATATGTGCCGTATATATTCTGTATATATTCTGTATATGTGCCGCATATATGCTGGGAGATTTGGGCGATATGCCACCTGTCACCATATAATCTACGTGATGAATGAATGTATGTTGCAGATGTTCCGGTCTGACGTTGCGGTGAAGGTGCTGCTTGTATTGTAGAGTTGCCCCCTGGGACGTCGCCGCTCCTTTCATAGCCACGTGTCTGATTTGTACCCCTATGGCTATGACAGTTGGCTCGGTGGTCGCCGTTGCGCAGGGTCTCGCCGCCTCGTCCAGAATCCGGCCCGGTCTTATTGTGACGTCAGATGGAACGTTGGTTTGTAATAATAATACGGGGGGGGGGGGGGTCTCGTCTTTATCGGTAGAATTTTCTTAATCTCCTGGATTTTTTGATGTTCTCTTGGACACTATTTTCGGCTGTGTTGAGGCCCCATCTTGGGGTACTCCTTTGGGTTCAGGGTCTCACATGTCACTTCAGCCCATTGATTGTATTTCTTATCCTCTGGACAGATCTTTGGGATTGGGGTGATTTCGCCTGTGGGAATGGACTTGTTGCATGTAGTGTTACCCGATAGCTCTCACCCCATTATTCTGGGGGTCTCCACTTATATACACGTGTGGATCGCTGAGATCTATTTATTATAGTCTCCTCCCCCTCCCCCGCTTTGGGCTCACTCACATCATGATGTTACATTGGATGTAGAGACTCCAGTGTGAATAGCGCCTTAATCGGCTGTGAGTGTGTGGCACCAGTCATAGCGCCAGGTTGTGGTTCGGAGGGCCCATCAGAGGAGTAGTGGGGTCCCCATGCTGGTCTATATATATATATATACACACCCCTGTATATGACTGACCCTGATGATGGTGAAGGCCAGTTAACCCCCTCACTGCCTGAGCTGAGCGCTATCTGGGTGACAGGCTGAGATACACATCAGCTCAGGTATTTTAATAAGGACGTGAAGAGAGAAGGACGGAAAGATCCAGCCTGTGCCAGCAAGAAGTGGCCGAGCCGGTTACAGGAGCCAAAGGGACGGGCGGGGCCGAGACACGAGGGCAAACGCCCTTATACCAGTCTATGGGGCAAGATGTCTCACCCCCTGATAACTGTAATTACCCCCCCCCCCCCCCCGGGAAAACCTGCAGGGCAGAGACCAACATGTCCTGTGTGATACTGTATACTGAGCTGTATCTAATCCTATCCTGTGTGATACTGTATACTGAGCTGTATCTAATCCTATCCTGTGTGATACTGTATACTGAGCTGTATCTAATCCTATCCTGTGTGATACTGTATACTGAGCTGTATCTAATCCTATCCTGTGTGATACTGTATACTGAGCTGTGTATCTAATCCTATCCTGTGTGATACAGTATACTGAGCTGTGTATCTAATCCTATCCTGTGTGATACTGTATACTGAGCTGTGTATCTAATCCTATCCTGTGTGATACTGTATACTGAGCTGTGTATCTAATCCTATCCTGTGTGATACTGTATACTGAGCTGTGTATCTAATCCTATCCTGTGTGATACTGTATACTGAGCTGTGTATCTAATCCTATCCTGTGTGATACTGTATACTGAGCTGTATCTAATCCTATCCTGTGTGATACTGTGTACTGAGCGGTGTATCTAATCCTATCCTGTGTGATACTGTATACTGAGCTGTATCTAATCCTATCCTGTGTGATACTGTATACTGAGCTGTATCTAATCCTATCCTGTGTGATACAGTATACTGAGCTGTGTATCTAATCCTATCCTGTGTGATACAGTATACTGAGCTGTGTATCTAATCCTATCCTGTGTGATACTGTATACTGAGCTGTGTATCTAATCCTATCCTGTGTGATACTGTATACTGAGCTGTATCTAATCCTATCCTGTGTGATACTGTATACTGAGCTGTATCTAATCCTATCCTGTGTGATACTGTATACTGAGCTGTGTATCTAATCCTATCCTGTGTGATACTGTATACTGAGCTGTATCTAATCCTATCCCGTGTGATACTGTATATTGAGCGGTGTATCTAATCCTATCCCGTGTGATACTGTATACTGAGCTGTGTATCTAATCCTATCCTGTGTGATACTGTATACTGAGCTGTATCTAATCCTATCCCACGTGATACTGTATACTGAGCTGTGTATCTAATCCTATCCTGTGTGATACTGTATACTGAGCTGTGTATCTAATCCTATCCCGTGTGATACTGTATATTGAGCGGTGTATCTAATCCTATCCCGTGTGATACTGTATACTGAGCTGTGTATCTAATCCTATCCTGTGTGATACTGTATACTGAGCTGTGTATCTAATCCTATCCTGTGTGATACTGTATACTGAGCTGTATCTAATCCTATCCCATGTGATACTGTATACTGAGCTGTATCTAATCCTATCCTGCGTGATACTGTATACTAAGCGGTGTATCTAATCCTATCCTGTGTGATACTGTATACTGAGCCGTGTATCTAATCCTATCCTGTGTGATACTGTATACTGAGCTGTGTATCTAATCCTATCCTGTGTGATACTGTATACTGAGCTGTGTATCTAATCCTATCCTGTGTGATACTGTATACTGAGCTGTATCTAATCCTATCCTGTGTGATACTGTATACTGAGCTGTATCTAATCCTATCCTGTGTGATACAGTATACTGAGCTGTGTATCTAATCCTATCCTGTGTGATACAGTATACTGAGCTGTGTATCTAATCCTATCCTGTGTGATACTGTATACTGAGCTGTGTATCTAATCCTATCCTGTGTGATACTGTATACTGAGCTGTATCTAATCCTATCCTGTGTGATACTGTATACTGAGCTGTATCTAATCCTATCCTGTGTGATACTGTATACTGAGCTGTGTATCTAATCCTATCCTGTGTGATACTGTATACTGAGCTGTGTATCTAATCCTATCCCGTGTGATACTGTATATTGAGCGGTGTATCTAATCCTATCCCGTGTGATACTGTATACTGAGCTGTGTATCTAATCCTATCCTGTGTGATACTGTATACTGAGCTGTATCTAATCCTATCCCACGTGATACTGTATACTGAGCTGTGTATCTAATCCTATCCTGTGTGATACTGTATACTGAGCTGTATCTAATCCTATCCTGTGTGATACTGTATACTGAGCTGTGTATCTAATCCTGTCCTGTGTGATACTGTATACTGAGCTGTGTATCTAATCCTATCCCGTGTGATACTGTATATTGAGCGGTGTATCTAATCCTATCCTGTGTGATACTGTATATTGAGCGGTGTATCTAATCCTATCCTGTGTGATACTGTATACTGAGCTGTATCTAATCCTATCCCATGTGATACTGTATACTGAGCTGTATCTAATCCTATCCTGCGTGATACTGTATACTAAGCGGTGTATCTAATCCTATCCTGTGTGATACTGTATACTGAGCCGTGTATCTAATCCTATCCTGTGTGATACTGTATACTGAGCTGTGTATCTAATCCTATCCTGTGTGATACTGTATACTGAGCTGTGTATCTAATCCTATCCTGTGTGATACTGTATACTGAGCTGTATCTAATCCTATCCTGTGTGATACTGTATACTGAGCTGTATCTAATCCTATCCTGTGTGATACAGTATACTGAGCTGTGTATCTAATCCTATCCTGTGTGATACAGTATACTGAGCTGTGTATCTAATCCTATCCTGTGTGATACTGTATACTGAGCTGTGTATCTAATCCTATCCTGTGTGATACTGTATACTGAGCTGTATCTAATCCTATCCTGTGTGATACTGTATACTGAGCTGTATCTAATCCTATCCTGTGTGATACTGTATACTGAGCTGTGTATCTAATCCTATCCTGTGTGATACTGTATACTGAGCTGTGTATCTAATCCTATCCCGTGTGATACTGTATATTGAGCGGTGTATCTAATCCTATCCCGTGTGATACTGTATACTGAGCTGTGTATCTAATCCTATCCTGTGTGATACTGTATACTGAGCTGTATCTAATCCTATCCCACGTGATACTGTATACTGAGCTGTGTATCTAATCCTATCCTGTGTGATACTGTATACTGAGCTGTATCTAATCCTATCCTGTGTGATACTGTATACTGAGCTGTGTATCTAATCCTGTCCTGTGTGATACTGTATACTGAGCTGTGTATCTAATCCTATCCCGTGTGATACTGTATATTGAGCGGTGTATCTAATCCTATCCTGTGTGATACTGTATACTGAGCTGTGTATCTAATCCTATCCTGTGTGATACTGTATACTGAGCCGTGTATCTAATCCTATCCTGTGTGATACTGTATACTGAGCTGTGTATCTAATCCTATCCTGTGTGATACTGTATACTGAGCTGTATCTAATCCTATCCTGTGTGATACTGTATACTGAGCCGTGTATCTAATCCTATCCTGTGTGATACTGTATACTGAGCTGTGTATCTAATCCTATCCTGTGTGATACTGTATACTGAGCTGTATCTAATCCTATCCTTTGTGATACTGTATACTGAGCTGTGTATCTAATCCTATCCTGTGTGATACTGCTGAGATGTATCTAATCCTATCCTGTGTGATACGTCTCACTGTATCTTCTTGTTACATTGTAGCAATCTGGAATGATCTGGGGAGGAGGAAGCTGATTATTATTCATGAGGGGAGGGATAAGATGATTATTATTCATGAGGGGCGGAGTCAATGAGCATATAAATACTTGGCTGCTCTACATCTGAGGCTTAGTGATCTGAGAGTCTGGACATAAGCAGATCAGGACAATGGCCACCCTCACCCAGAAGAAGTCCTGTGGTCAGATGATGGAAGAATGGAAGCAATTTATCTGGAATCCACAGACTCGGGAGTTCATGGGCCGGAATGCCACCAGCTGGGGTAAGGGGGCAATGGTGCATGTGCTGTAAAGAGATATAATGGGTGTAGTGGGGGGTGAGGTGCAGGTATGATGGGTGTAGTGTCGGTAAGGTGCAGGTATGATGGGTGTAGTGTCGGTAAGGTGCAGGTATGATGGGTGTAGTGTCGGTAAGGTGCAGGTATGATGGGTGTAGTGGGGGGTAAGGTGCAGGTATGATGGGTGTAGTGTCGGTAAGGTGCAGGTATGATGGGTGTAGTGTCGGTAAGGTGCAGGTATGATGGGTGTAGTGTCGGTAAGGTGCAGGTATGATGGGTGTAGTGTCGGTAAGGTGCAGGTATGATGGGTGTAGTGTCGGTAAGGTGCAGGTATGATGGGTGTAGTGGGGGGTAAGGTGCAGGTATGATGGGTGTAGTGTCGGTAAGGTGCAGGTATGATGGGTGTAGTGGGGGGTAAGGTGCAGGTATGATGGGTGTAGTGTCGGTAAGGTGCAGGTATGATGGGTGTAGTGGGGGGTGAGGTGCAGGCATGATGGGTGTAGTGTCGGTAAGGTGCAGGTATGATGGGTGTAGTGTCGGTAAGGTGCAGGTATGATGGGTGTAGTGTCGGTAAGGTGCAGGTATGATGGGTGTAGTGTCGGTAAGGTGCAGGTATGATGGGTGTAGTGTCGGTAAGGTGCAGGTATGATGGGTGTAGTGGGGGGTGAGGTGCAGGTATGATGGGTGTAGTGGGGGGTAAGGTGCAGGTATGATGGGTGTAGTGTCGGTAAGGTGCAGGTATGATGGGTGTAGTGTCGGTAAGGTGCAGGTATGATGGGTGTAGTGTCGGTAAGGTGCAGGTATGATGGGTGTAGTGTCGGTAAGGTGCAGGTATGATGGGTGTAGTGTCGGTAAGGTGCAGGTATGATGGGTGTAGTGGGGGGTGAGGTGCAGGTATGATGGGTGTAGTGTCGGTAAGGTGCAGGTATGATGGGTGTAGTGGGGGGTAAGGTGCAGGTATGATGGGTGTAGTGTCGGTAAGGTGCAGGTATGATGGGTGTAGTGGGGGGTGAGGTGCAGGCATGATGGGTGTAGTGTCGGTAAGGTGCAGGTATGATGGGTGTAGTGTCGGTAAGGTGCAGGTATGATGGGTGTAGTGTCGGTAAGGTGCAGGTATGATGGGTGTAGTGTCGGTAAGGTGCAGGTATGATGGGTGTAGTGGGGGGTGAGGTGCAGGTATGATGGGTGTAGTGTCGGTAAGGTGCAGGTATGATGGGTGTAGTGGGGGGTAAGGTGCAGGTATGATGGGTGTAGTGTCGGTAAGGTGCAGGTATGATGGGTGTAGTGGGGGGTGAGGTGCAGGCATGATGGGTGTAGTGTCGGTAAGGTGCAGGTATGATGGGTGTAGTGTCGGTAAGGTGCAGGTATGATGGGTATAGTGTCGGTAAGGTGCAGGTATGATGGGTGTAGTGTCGGTAAGGTGCAGGTATGATGGGTGTAGTGGGGGGTGAGGTGCAGGCATGATGGGTGTAGTGTCGGTAAGGTGCAGGTATGATGGGTGTAGTGTCGGTAAGGTGCAGGTATGATGGGTGTAGTGTCGGTAAGGTGCAGGTATGATGGGTGTAGTGTCGGTAAGGTGCAGGTATGATGGGTGTAGTGTCGGTAAGGTGCAGGTATGATGGGTGTAGTGGGGGGTGAGGTGCAGGTATGATGGGTGTAGTGTCGGTAAGGTGCAGGTATGATGGGTGTAGTGGGGGGTAAGGTGCAGGTATGATGGGTGTAGTGGGGGGTGAGGTGCAGGTATGATGGGTGTAGTGTCGGTAAGGTGCAGGTATGATGGGTGTAGTGGGGGGTAAGGTGCAGGTATGATGGGTGTAGTGGGGGGTAAGGTGCAGGTATGATGGGTGTAGTGGGGGGTGAGGTGCAGGTATGATGGGTGTAGTGTCGGTAAGGTGCAGGTATGATGGGTGTAGTGTCGGTAAGGTGCAGGTATGATGGGTGTAGTGTCGGTAAGGTGCAGGTATGATGGGTGTAGTGGGGGGTGAGGTGCAGGTATGATGGGTGTAGTGGGGGGTGAGGTGCAGGTATGATGGGTGTAGTGTCGGTAAGGTGCAGGTATGATGGGTGTAGTGTCGGTAAGGTGCAGGTATGATGGGTGTAGTGTCGGTAAGGTGCAGGTATGATGGGTGTAGTGGGGGGTAAGGTGCAGGTATGATGGGTGTAGTGGGGGGTAAGGTGCAGGTATGATGGGTGTAGTGGGGGGTGAGGTGCAGGTATGATGGGTGTAGTGTCGGTAAGGTGCAGGTATGATGGGTGTAGTGGGGGGTGAGGTGCAGGTATGATGGGTGTAGTGTCGGTAAGGTGCAGGTATGATGGGTGTAGTGGGGGGTGAGGTGCAGGTATGATGGGTGTAGTGTCGGTAAGGTGCAGGTATGATGGGTGTAGTGGGGGGTAAGGTGCAGGTATGATGGGTGTAGTGGGGGGTGAGGTGCAGGTATGATGGGTGTAGTGTCGGTAAGGTGCAGGTATGATGGGTGTAGTGTCGGTAAGGTGCAGGTATGATGGGTGTAGTGGGGGGTGAGGTGCAGGTATGATAGGTGTAGTGTCGGTAAGGTGCAGGTATGATGGCTGTAGTGGGGGGTGAGGTGCAAGTATGATGTGTGTAGTGTCGGTAAGGTGCAGGTATGATGGGTGTAGTGGGGGGTGAGGTGCAGGTATGATGGGTGTAGTGTCGGTAAGGTGCAGGTATGATGGCTGTAGTGGGGGGTGAGGTGCAAGTATGATGTGTGTAGTGTCGGTAAGGTGCAGGTATGATGGGTGTAGTGGGGGGTGAGGTGCAGGTATGATGGGTGTAGTGGGGGGTGAGGTGCAGGTATGATGGGTGTAGTGGGGGATGAGGTGCAGGTATGATGGGTGTAGTGGGGGGTGAGGTGCAGGTATGATGGCTGTAGTGGGGGGTGAGGTGCAAGTATGATATGTGTAGTGTCGGTAAGGTGCAGGTATGATGGGTGTAGTGGGGGGTGAGGTGCAGGTATGATGGGTGTAGTGTCGGTAAGGTGCAGGTATGATGGCTGTAGTGGGGGGTGAGGTGCAAGTATGATGTGTGTAGTGTCGGTAAGGTGCAGGTATGATGGGTGTAGTGGGGGGTGAGGTGCAGGTATGATGGGTGTAGTGGGGGGTGAGGTGCAGGTATGATGGGTGTAGTGGGGGATGAGGTGCAGGTATGATGGGTGTAGTGGGGGGTGAGGTGCAGGTATGATGGGTGTAGTGTCGGTAAGGTGCTTCTACTGTGTGGTAATGTACTGGTATGCAACGTACCCCCAAAGTAGTCATGGTAAGTGCCCCCTCTGTGTGTGTTTGCTGGTATCTCTCTGGGTTGGGGACGGATGGGGTATAATATGGAGTGTAGTTGAGATTAGTGGGATTGAGGTGATTACATGCAGCAGCAGATGTCGCGCTCTCTCCAGGATCACACGCCAGACCTCCACATGCTCAGCAGCCTCTTAATCCTATTTAAAGGGACACTGCCCTCGGCCGGGTCCTGGCGGTCTTATCACAGTAAGGGTTAAGGAGCAATAATAAGATTTGGTTTCCACATGTTCTCTGCTCCAGTCATGTCCTCCATGTATGAAGGGTGGAATAGGTCGGTGGCCTCCATATGGATCCTGTCCAGGGTCACCATGACTTATCCCAATGAGCGCAGCCAATGTTACTGAAGTCTCCTAGATTTGGCTGAGTTTGCGCAGTGACGTTTCATCTGCTCCATGTTTCTGCCTCAGACCAGTACTGATGGATGGAAGTGATCATCGTGGGGGTGGCATCCTGGAGGGGACATCTCACACCCATTAAATGAGTCCCAATGCTCTTCTACCAGTAGTGCCAAGGTCTTGGTGCCCATCAGGAGTGGTGTGGGGCGGTAGAATCCCATAGCTACTCTTTCCTATGAACATATCCAATGGTAACTGTACTAATACCTTTAACCCTTTCTATCCTGCAGCGCTGATCCTACTCTTCTACGTAGTCTTTTATGCCTTCCTGACGGCCGTCTTCTCACTCAGTATGTGGGTGATGCTACAAACTATTGATGAATATAATCCGAAATACTCCGATCGACTCGGGAATCCAGGTAGGCTCCTGATACTGTCACTACAGGAGTTGGGGGAGGGGGCCTGGAGCTGGCCATTTCTGCAGCTGGATAGATGTACATAGTCTCTCTATGAGGGCACAGTTCTCTATGGTTGGTCTCTCTGAGGGCTCAGTTCTGTATGGTTGGTGTCTCTGAGGGCTCAGTTCTCTGGTTGGTCTCTCTATGAGGGCTCAGTTCTCTATGGTTGGTGTCTCTGAGGGCTCAGTTCTCTATGGTTGGTCTCTCTGAGGGCTCAGTTCTCTATGGTTGGTGTCTCTGAGGGCTCAGTTCTCTGGTTGGTCTCTCTATGAGGGCTCAGTTCTCTATGGTTGGTCTCTCTGAGTGCTCAGTTCTCTGGTTGGTCTTTCTATGAGGGCTCAGTTCTCTATGGTTGGTGTCTCTGAGGGCTCAGTTCTCTATGGTTGGTCTCTCTGAGGGCACAGTTCTCTATGGTTGGTGTCTCTGAGGGCTCAGTTCTCTATGGTTGGTCTCTCTGAGGGCGCAGTTCTCTAGGTTACTCTCTATAAGGGCTCAGTTCTCTATGGTTGGTGTCTCTGAGGGCTCAGTTCTCTATGGTTGGTCTCCCTGATGGCACAGTTCTCTATGGTTGGTGTCTCTGAGGGCTCAGTTCTCTATGGTTGGTCTCCCTGATGGCACAGTTCTCTATGGTTGGTGTCTCTGAGGGCACAGTTCTCTATGGTTGGCCTCTCTGAGGGCTCAGTTCTCTATGGTTGGTCTCTCTATGAGGGCTCAGTTCTCTATGGTTGGTGTCTCTGAGGGCTCAGTTGTCTATGGTTGGCCTCTCTGAGGGCTCAGTTCTCTATGGTTGGTCTCTCTGAGGGCACAGTTCTCTATGGTTGGTCTATCTGAGGGCTCAGTTCTCTAAGGTTGGTCTCTCTATGAGGGCTCAGTTCTCTATGATTGGCCTCTCTGAGGGCACAGTTCTCTATGGTTGGTCTCTCTGAGGGCACAGTTCTCTAGGTTACTCTCTATGAGGGCACAGTTCTCTATGGTTGGTCTCTCTGAGGCCACAGTTCTCTATGGTTGGTCTATCTGAGGGCTCAGTTCTCTAAGGTTGGTCTCTCTATGAGGGCTCAGTTCTCTATGATTGGCCTCTCTGAGGGCACAGTTCTCTATGGTTGGTCTCTCTGAGGGCACAGTTCTCTAGGTTACTCTCTATGAGGGCACAGTTCTCTATGGTTGGCCTCTCTGAGGGCACTGTTCTCTATGGTCGGTCTCTCTGAGGGCTCAGTTCTCTATGGTTGGTCTCTCTGAGGGCACAGTTCTCTAGGTTACTCTCTATGAGGGCACAGTTCTCTATGGTTGGCCTCTCTGAGGGCACTGTTCTCTATGGTCGGTCTCTCTGAGGGCTCAGTTCTCTATGGTCGGTGTCTCTGAGGGCACAGTTCTCTAGGTTACTCTCTATGGGGGCACACTTCTCTATGGATAGTCTCTCTGAGGACAGAGTTCTCTATGGTTGGCCTCTCTGAGGGCTCAGTTCTCTATGGTTGGTGTCTCTGAGGGCACAGTTCTCTAGGTTACTCTCTATGAGGGCTCAGTTGTCTATGGTTGGTCTCTCTGAGGGCACAGTTCTCTAGGTTAATCTCGGAGGGCTCAGTTGTCTATGGTTGGTCTCTCTGGGGGCAAAGATCTCTAGGTTACTCTCTGAGGGCACAGTTCTCTATGGTTGGTGTCTCTGAGGGCACAGTTCTCTATGGTTGGTCTCTCTGAGGCCACAGTTCTCTATGGTTGGTCTCTCTGAGGGCACAGTTCTCTAGGTTACTCTCTATGGGGGCTCAGTTCTCTATGGTTGGTCTCTCTGAGGGCACAGTTGTCTATGGTTGGTCTCTTTGAGGGCACAGTTTTCTAGGTTAATCTCGGAGGGCTCAGTTGTCTATGGTTGGTCTCTCTGGGGGCAAAGATCTCTAGGTTACTCTCTATGGGGGCTCAGTTCTCTAGGTTACTCTCGGAGGGCACAGTTGTCTATGGTTGGTCTCTTTGAGGGCACAGTTCTCTAGGTTAATCTCGGAGGGCTCAGTTGTCTATGGTTGGTCTCTCTGGGGGCAAAGATCTCTAGGTTACTCTCTGAGGGCACAGTTCTCTATGGTTGGTCTCTCTGAGGCCACAGTTCTCTATGGTTGGTCTCTCTGAGGGCACAGTTCTCTAGGTTACTCTCTATGGGGGCTCAGTTCTCTATGGTTGGTCTCTCTGAGGGCACAGTTGTCTATGGTTGGTCTCTTTGAGGGCACAGTTTTCTAGGTTAATCTCGGAGGGCTCAGTTGTCTATGGTTGGTCTCTCTGGGGGCAAAGATCTCTAGGTTACTCTCTATGGGGGCTCAGTTCTCTAGGTTACTCTCGGAGGGCACAGTTGTCTATGGTTGGTCTCTTTGAGGGCAAAGATCTCTAGGTTACTCTCTATGGGGGCTCAGTTCTCTAGGTTAATCTCGGAGGGCTCAGTTGTCTATGGTTGGTCTCTCTGGGGGCAAAGATCTCTAGGTTACTCTCTATGGGGGCTCAGTTCTCTAGGTTAATCTCGGAGGGCTCAGTTGTCTATGGTTGGTCTCTCTGGGGGCAAAGATCTCTAGGTTACTCTCTGAGGGCACAGTTCTCTGTGGTTGGTGTCTCTGAGGGCACTGTTCTCTATGGTTGGTCTCTCTGAGGGCACAGTTCTGTAGGTTAATCTTGGAGGGCACAGTTGTCTATGGTTGGTCTCTCTGAGGGCACAGATCTCTAGGTTACTCTCTATGGGGGCTCAGTTCTCTATGGTTGGTCTCTCTGAAGGCACAGTTCTCTGGGTTACTCTCTGAGGGCACAGTTCTCTATGGTTGGTCTCTCTGAGGGCACAGTTCTCTATGGATGGTGTCTCTGAGGGCACAGTTCTCTAGGTTAAGCTCGGAGGGCACAGTTGTCTATGGTTGGTCTCTCTGAGGGCACAGATCTCTAGGTTACTATCTATGGGGGCACAGTTCTCTATGGTTGGTGTCTCTGAGGGCACAGTTCTCTAGGTTAATCTTGGAGGGCACAGTTTTCTATGGTTGGTCTCTCTGAGGGCACAGTTCTCTAGGTTACGCTCTGAGGGCACAGTTCTCTATGGTTGGTCTCTCTGAGGGCACAGTTGTCTATGGTTGGTGTCTCTGAGGGCACAGTTCTCTATGGTTGGTGTCTCTGAGGGCACAGATCTCTAGGTTACTATCTATGGGGGCACAGTTTTCTATGGTTGGTCTCTCTGAGGGCACAGTTCTCTAGGTTACGCTCTGAGGGCACAGTTCTCTATGGTTGGTCTCTCTGAGGGCACAGTTCTCTAGGTTACTCTCTGAGGCACAGATCTCTAGGTTACTCTCTATGGGGCACAGTTCTCTAGGTTACTCTCTGAGGGCACAGATCTCTAGGTTACTCTCTATGGGGGCACAGTTCTCTAGGTTACTCTCTGAGGCACAGATCTCTAGGTTACTCTCTATGGGGCACAGTTCTCTAGGTTACTCTCTGAGGGCACAGATCTCTAGGTTACTCTCTATGGGGGCACAGTTCTCTAGGTTACTCTCTGAGGGCACAGTTCTCTAGGTTACTCTCTATGGGGGCACTGTTCTCTAGGTTACTCTCTATGGGGGCACAGTTCTCTAGGTTACTCTCTGAGGGCACAGTTCTCTAGGTTACTCTCTATGGGGGCACTGTTCTCTATGGTTGGTGTCTCTGAGGGCACAGTTCTCTGAGTTACTCTCTGAGGGCACAGTTCTCTGGGTTAATCTTGGAGGGCACAGTTTTCTATGGTTGGTGTCTGTGAGGGCACAGTTCTCTATGGTTGGTCTCTCTGAGGGCACAGTTCTCTATGGTTGGTCTCTCTGAGGGCACAATTCTCTATGGTTGGTCTCTCTGAGGGCACAGTTCTCTAGGTTAATCTTGGAGGGCACAGTTTTCTATGGTTGGTGTCTCTGAGGGCACAGTTCTCTATGGTTGGTCTCTCTGAGGGCACTGTTCTCTATGGTCGGTCTCTCTGAGGGCACAGTTCTCTATAGTTGGTCTCTCTATGAGGGCTCAGTTGTCTATGGTTGGTCTCTCTGAGGGCACAATTCTCTATGGTTGGTCTCTCTGAGGGCACAGTTCTCTAGGTTACTCTCTATGGGGGCTCAGTTCTCTATGGTTGGTCTCTCTGAAGACACAGTTCTCTATGGTTGGTGTCTCTGAGGGCACAGTTCTCTATGGTTGGTCTCTCTGAGGGCACAATTCTCTAGGTTAATCTTGGAGGGCACAGTTTTCTATGGTTGGTGTCTCTGAGGGCACAGTTCTCTATGGTTGGTCTCTCTGAGGGCACAATTCTCTAGGTTAATCTTGGAGGGCACAGTTTTCTATGGTTGGTGTCTCTGAGGGCACAGTTCTCTATGGTTGGTCTCTCTATGAGGGCTCAGTTGTCTATGGTTGGTCTCTCTATGAGGGCTCAGTTGTCTATGGTTGGTCTCTCTGAGGGCTCAGTTCTCTAGGTTACTCTCTATGGGGGCTCAGTTCTCTATGGTTGGTGTCTCTGAGGGCACAGTTCTCTAGGTTACTCTCGGAGGGCACAGTTGTCTATGGTTGGTGTCTCTGAGGGCACAGTTCTCTAGGTTACTCTCTATGGGGGCTCAGTTCTCTATGGTTGGTCTCTCTGAGGGCACAGTTGTCTATGGTTGGTCTCTCTGAGGGCACAGTTCTCTAGGTTACTCTCTATGGGGGCACAGTTCTCTATGGTTGGTCTCTCTGAGGGCACAGTTCTCTAGGTTAAGCTCGGAGGGCACAGTTGTCTATGGTTGGTCTCTCTGAGGGCACAGTTGTCTATGGTTGGTCTCTCTGAGGGCACAGTTCTCTATGGTTGGTCTCTCTGAGGGCACAGTTCTCTAGGTTAAGCTTGGAGGGCACAGTTGTCTATGGTTGGTCTCTCTGAGGGCACAGATCTCTAGGTTACTATCTATGGGGGCACAGTTCTCTATGGTTGGTGTCTCTGAGGGCACAGTTCTCTAGGTTAATCTTGGAGGGCACAGTTTTCTATGGTTGGTCTCTCTGAGGGCAGAGTTCTCTAGGTTACGCTCTGAGGGCACAGTTCTCTATGGTTGGTCTCTCTGAGGGCACAGTTCTCTATGGTTGGTGTCTCTGAGGGCACAGTTCTCTAGGTTAAGCTCGGAGGGCACAGTTGTCTATGGTTGGTCTCTCTGAGGGCACAGTTCTCTAGGTTAAGCTCGGAGGGTACAGTTGTCTATGGTTGGTCTCTCTGAGGGCACAGTTCTCTAGGTTACTCTCTATGAGGGCACAGTTCTCTAGGTTACTCTCTATGGGGGCACAGTTGTCTATGGTTGGTCTCTCTGAGGGCACAGTTCTCTAGGTTAATCTCTGAGGGCGCAGTTCTCTAGGTTAAGCTCGGAGAGCACAGTTCTCTATGGTTGGTCTCTCTGAGGGCACAGTTCTCTAGGTTAATCTTGGAGGGCACAGTTCTCTATGGTTGGTCTCTCTGAGGGCACAGTTCTCTAAGTTAATCTCGGAGGGCACAGTTGTCTATGGTTGGTCTGTCTGAGGGCACAGTTCTCTAGGTTACCCTCTATGGGGGCACAGTTCTCTATGGTCGGTCTCTCTGAGGGCACAGTTGTCTATGGTTGGTCTCTCTGAGGGCACAGTTCTCTAGGTTACCCTCTATGGGGGCACAGTTCTCTAGGTTAAGCTCGGAGGGCACAGTTTGCTAGGTTACTCTCTCTGAGGGCACAGTTCTCTAGGTTACTCTCTCTGAGGGCACAGTTGTCTATGGTTGGTCTCTCTGAGGGCACAGTTCTCTAGGTTACTCTCTATGGGGGCACAGTTCTCTATGGTTGGTCTCTCTGAGGGCACAGTTCTCTAGGTTACTCTCTATGGGGGCACAGTTCTCTATGGTTGGTCTCTCTGAGGGCACAGTTCTCTAGGTTAATCTCGGAGGGCACAGTTGTCTATGGTTGGTCTCTCTGAGGGCACAGTTGTCTATGGTCGGTCTCTCTGAGGGCACAGTTCTCTAGGTTACTCTCTATGGGGGCACAGTTCTCTATGGTTGGTCTCTCGGAGGGCACAGTTCTCTATGGTTGGTCTCTCTGAGGGCACAGTTCTCTAGGTTAATCTCGGAGGGCACAGTTGTCTATGGTTGGTCTCTTGGAGGGCACAGTTCTCTATGGTTGGTCTCTCTAAGGGCACAGTTCTCTAGGTTAATCTCGGAGGGCACAGTTGTCTATGGTTGGTCTCTCTGAGGGCGCAGTTCTCTATGGTTGGTCTCTCGGAGGGCACAGTTCTCTATGGTTGGTCTCTCTGAGGGCACAGTTGTCTATGGTTGGTCTCTCTGAGGGCACAGTTGTCTATGGTTGGTCTCTCGGAGGGCACAGTTGTCTATGGTTGGTCTCTCTGAGGGCACAGTTCTCTAGGTTACTCTCTATGGGGGCACAGTTCTCTAGGTTACTCTCTCTGAGGGCACAGTTCTCTAGGTTACCCTCTATGGGGGCACAGTTCTCTATGGTTGGTCTCTCGGAGGGCACAGTTCTCTATGGTTGGTCTCTCTGAGGGCACAGTTCTCTAGGTTAATCTCGGAGGGCACAGTTGTCTATGGTTGGTCTCTCTGAGGGCACAGTTCTCTATGGTTGGTCTCTCTGAGGGCACATTTCTCTAGGTTAATCTCGGAGGGCACAGTTGTCTATGGTTGGTCTCTCTGAGGGCGCAGTTCTCTATGGTTGGTCTCTCGGAGGGCACAGTTCTCTATCGTTGGTCTCTCTGAGGGCACAGTTGTCTATGGTTGGTCTCTCTGAGGGCACAGTTGTCTATGGTTGGTCTCTCGGAGGGCACAGTTGTCTATGGTTGGTCTCTCTGAGGGCACAGTTCTCTAGGTTAATCTCGGAGGGCACAGTTGTCTATGGTTGGTCTCTATGAGGGCTCAGTTGTCTATGGTTGGTCTCTCGGAGGGCACAGTTCTCTAGGTTAAGCTCGGAGGGCACAGCTGTCTATGGTTGGTGTCTCTGAGGGCACAGTTCTCTATGGTTGGTCTCTCTGAGGGCACAGTTGTCTATGGTTGGTCTCTCCGAGGGCACAGTTCTCTAGGTTAAGCTCGGAGGGCACAGTTGTCTATGGTTGGTCTCTCTGAGGGCACAGTTCTCTATGGTTGGTCTCTCGGAGGGCACAGTTCTCTAGGTTAATCTCGGAGGGCACAGTTGTCTATGGTTGGTCTCTATGAGGGCTCAGTTGTCTATGGTTGGTCTCTCTGAGGGCACAGTTCTCTAGGTTAAGCTCGGAGGGCACAGTTGTCTATGGTTGGTCTCTCTGAGGGCACAGTTCTCTATGGTTGGTCTCTCTGAGGGCACAGTTCTCTATGGTTGGTCTCTCGGAGGGCACAGTTCTCTAGGTTAATCTCGGAGGGCACAGTTGTCTATGGTTGGTCTCTATGAGGGCTCAGTTGTCTATGGTTGGTCTCTCGGAGGGCACAGTTCTCTAGGTTAAGCTCGGAGGGCACAGTTGTCTATGGTTGGTCTCTCTGAGGGCACAGTTCTCTATGGTTGGTCTCTATGAGGGCACAGTTGTCTATGGTTGGTCTCTCTGAGGGCACAGTTCTCTAGGTTAAGCTCGGAGGGCACAGTTGTCTATGGTTGGTGTCTCTGAGGGCACAGTTCTCTATGGTTGGTCTCTCTGAGGGCACAGTTCTCTAGGTTAATCTCGGAGGGCACAGTTGTCTATGGTTGGTCTCTCTGAGGGCACAGTTCTCTATGGTTGGTCTCTCTGAGGGCACAGTTCTCTATGGTTGGTCTCTCGGAGGGCACAGTTCTCTAGGTTAATCTCGGAGGGCACAGTTGTCTATGGTTGGTCTCTATGAGGGCTCAGTTGTCTATGGTTGGTCTCTCGGAGGGCACAGTTCTCTAGGTTAAGCTCGGAGGGCACAGTTGTCTATGGTTGGTCTCTCTGAGGGCACAGTTCTCTATGGTTGGTCTCTATGAGGGCACAGTTGTCTATGGTTGGTCTCTCTGAGTGCACAGTTCTCTAGGTTAAGCTCGGAGGGCACAGTTGTCTATGGTTGGTGTCTCTGAGGGCACAGTTCTCTATGGTTGGTCTCTCTGAGGGCACAGTTCTCTAGGTTAATCTCGGAGGGCACAGTTGTCTATGGTTGGTCTCTCTGAGGGCACAGTTGTCTATGGTTGGTCTCTATGAGGGCACAGTTCTCTAGGTTAAGCTCGGAGGGCACAGTTCTCTATGGTTGGTCTCTCTGAGGGCACAGTTCTCTAGGTTAATCTCGGAGGGCACAGTTGTCTATGGTTGGTCTCTATGAGGGCACAGTTGTCTATGGTTGGTCTCTCTGAGGGCACAGTTCTCTATGGTTGGTCTCTCTGAGGGCACAGTTCTCTAGGTTAATCTCGGAGGGCACAGTTGTCTATGGTTGGTCTCTATGAGGGCACAGTTGTCTATGGTTGGTCTCTCTGAGGGCACAGTTCTCTAGGTTAAGCTCGGAGGGCACAGTTGTCTATGGTTGGTGTCTCTGAGGGCACAGTTCTCTATGGTTGGTCTCTCTGAGGGCACAGTTCTCTAGGTTAATCTCGGAGGGCACAGTTGTCTATGGTTGGTCTCTATGAGGGCACAGTTGTCTATGGTTGGTGTCTCTGAGGGCACAGTTCTCTATGGTTGGTCTCTCTGAGGGCACAGTTCTCTAGGTTAATCTCGGAGGGCACAGTTGTCTATGGTTGGTCTCTCTGAGGGCACAGTTCTCTAGGTTACGCTCTGAGGGCACAGTTCTCTATGGTTGGTCTCTCTGAGGGCACAGTTGTCTATGGTTGGTGTCTCTGAGGGCAGATCCATTATCGTACAGTTCAGATAAAGGGGCACAAAGAATCACCAACCATCATCCCTCTCACCTTTTTACCTTCTCACTAGGACTCATGATTCGTCCCAAGTTGTCCACCTTGGACATAGTGTATAATATGAACCCAGAGAATGGCAGCTGGCGAGATTACGTGAACGGGCTCAACTCAGTACTCAGCGGTAAGGTGACATTTCCACCCGCTCTACGTGGTTCTTGTGTATGAGGCCCCATGTAATGGTTATCTAATACATATGGTTCACCTCCGCAGACTATAACGACACTGTGCAGGCGGAGAGGGGTGTCCCGTGCACCGCGGGAACGTACAGCACACAAAGTGACACGGGGGATGTGCGAAATTACCCAAAGAAAGCCTGTCAGTTTCTAAGGGAAAACCTGAAAAATTGTTCTGGAATCGATGACCCCACATATGGATATACATCGGGAGCGCCGTGTGTGCTGATCAAGATGAACAAGGTGAGAGGTCACGACTAGTCCACCAACCCATCTGTACAATGTGTACAGCGTCTTACATGTCACCCATCTACGTGTTCTGTATATGTCCCATCTCACCAGTCTACGTGTTCTGTATATGTCCCATCTCACCAGTCTATGTGTTCTGTATATGTCCCATCTCACCAGTCTACGTGTTCTGTATATGTCCCATCTCACCAGTCTATGTGTTCTGTATATGTCCCATCTCGCCAGTCTACGTGTTCTGTATATGTCCCATCTCACCAGTCTATGTGTTCTGTATATGTCCCATCTCACCAGTCTACGTGTTCTGTATATGTCCCATCTCACCAGTCTATGTGTTCTGTATATGTCCCATCTCGCCAGTCTACGTGTTCTGTATATGTCCCATCTCACCAGTCTATGTGTTCTGTATATGTCCCATCTCGCCAGTCTACGTGTTCTGTATATGTCCCATCTCGCCAGTCTACGTGTTCTGTATATGTCCCATCTCGCCAGTCTACGTGTTCTGTATATGTCCCATCTCGCCAGTCTACGTGTTCTGTATATGTCCCATCTCGCCAGTCTACGTGTTCTGTATATGTCCCATCTCACCAGTCTACGTGTTCTGTATATGTCCCATCTCGCCAGTCTACGTGTTCTGTATATGTCCCATCTCACCAGTCTACGTGTTCTGTATATGTCCCATCTCACCAGTCTACGTGTTCTGTATATGTCCCATCTCGCCAGTCTACGTGTTCTGTATATGTCCCATCTCGCCAGTCTACGTGTTCTGTATATGTCCCATCTCGCCAGTCTACGTGTTCTGTATATGTCCCATCTCGCCAGTCTAAGTGTTCTGTATATGTCCCATCTCGTCAGTCTACGTGTTCTGTATATGTCCCATCTCGTCAGTCTACGTGTTCTGTATATGTCCCATCTCGCCAGTCTACGTGTTCTGTATATGTCCCATCTCGCCAGTCTACGTGTTCTGTATATGTCCCATCTCGCCAGTCTACGTGTTCTGTATATGTCCCATCTCGCCAGTCTACGTGTTCTGTATATGTCCCATCTGGCCAGTCTACGTGTTCTGTATATGTCCCATCTCGCCAGTCTACGTGTTCTGTATATGTCCCATCTCGCCAGTCTACGTGTTCTGTATATGTCCCATCTCGCCAGTCTACGTGTTCTGTATATGTCCCATCTCACCCATCTACGTGTTCTGTATATGTCCCATCTCGCCAGTCTACGTGTTCTGTATATGTCCCATCTCACCAGTCTACGTGTTCTGTATATGTCCCATCTCGCCAGTCTACGTGTTCTGTATATGTCCCATCTCACCAGTCTATGTGTTCTGTATATGTCCCATCTCGCCAGTCTACGTGTTCTGTATATGTCCCATCTCACCAGTCTATGTGTTCTGTATATGTCCCATCTCGCCAGTCTACGTGTTCTGTATATGTCCCATCTCGCCAGTCTACGTGTTCTGTATATGTCCCATCTCGCCAGTCTACGTGTTCTGTATATGTCCCATCTCGCCAGTCTACGTGTTCTGTATATGTCCCATCTCGCCAGTCTACGTGTTCTGTATATGTCCCATCTCACCAGTCTACGTGTTCTGTATATGTCCCATCTCGCCAGTCTACGTGTTCTGTATATGTCCCATCTCACCAGTCTACGTGTTCTGTATATGTCCCATCTCACCAGTCTACGTGTTCTGTATATGTCCCATCTCGCCAGTCTACGTGTTCTGTATATGTCCCATCTCGCCAGTCTACGTGTTCTGTATATGTCCCATCTCGCCAGTCTACGTGTTCTGTATATGTCCCATCTCGCCAGTCTAAGTGTTCTGTATATGTCCCATCTCGTCAGTCTACGTGTTCTGTATATGTCCCATCTCGTCAGTCTACGTGTTCTGTATATGTCCCATCTCGCCAGTCTACGTGTTCTGTATATGTCCCATCTCGCCAGTCTACGTGTTCTGTATATGTCCCATCTCGCCAGTCTACGTGTTCTGCATATGTCCCATCTCGCCAGTCTACGTGTTCTGCATATGTCCCATCTCGCCAGTCTACGTGTTCTGTATATGTCCCATCTCGCCTGTCTACGTGTTCTGTATATGTCCCATCTCGCCAGTCTACGTGTTCTGTATATGTCCCATCTCGCCAGTCTACGTGTTCTGTATATGTCCCATCTCGTCAGTCTACGTGTTCTGTATATGTCCCATCTCGTCAGTCTACGTGTTCTGTATATGTACCATCTCGTCAGTCTACGTGTTCTGTATATGTACCATCTCGTCAGTCTACGTGTTCTGTATATGTCCCATCTGGCCTGTCTACGTGTTCTGTATATGTCCCATCTCGCCAGTCTATGTGTTCTGTATATGTCCCATCTCGTCAGTCTACGTGTTCTGTATATGTCCCATCTCGCCAGTCTACGTGTTCTGTATATGTCCCATCTCACCAGTCTACGTGTTCTGTATATGTCCCATCTCGTCAGTCTACGTGTTCTGTATATGTCCCATCTGGCCAGTCTACGTGTTCTGTATATGTCCCATCTCGCCTGTCTACGTGTTCTGTATATGTCCCATCTCGCCAGTCTACGTGTTCTGTATATGTCCCATCTCGCCAGTCTACGTGTTCTGTATATGTCCCATCTCGCCAGTCTACGTGTTCTGTATATGTCCCATCTCGCCAGTCTACGTGTTCTGTATATGTCCCATCTCGCCAGTCTACGTGTTCTGTATATGTCCCATCTCGCCTGTCTACGTGTTCTGTATATGTCCCATCTCGTCAGTCTACGTGTTCTGTATATGTCCCATCTCGCCTGTCTACGTGTTCTGTATATGTCCCATCTCGCCAGTCTACGTGTTCTGTATATGTCCCATCTCGCCAGTCTACGTGTTCTGTATATGTCCCATCTGGCCTGTCTACGTGTTCTGTATATGTCCCATCTCGCCAGTCTACGTGTTCTGTATATGTCCCATCTCGCCAGTCTACGTGTTCTGTATATGTCCCATCTCGCCAGTCTACGTGTTCTGTATATGTCCCATCTCGCCTGTCTACGTGTTCTGTATATGTCCCATCTGGCCTGTCTACGTGTTCTGTATATGTCCCATCTCGCCAGTCTACGTGTTCTGTATATGTCCCATCTCGCCAGTCTACGTGTTCTGTATATGTCCCATCTCGTCAGTCTCCGTGTTCTGTATATGTCCCATCTCGCCAGTCTACGTGTTCTGTATATGTCCCATCTCGTCAGTCTCCGTGTTCTGTATATGTCCCATCTCGTCAGTCTCCGTGTTCTGTATATGTCCCATCTCGCCAGTCTACGTGTTCTGTATATGTCCCATCTCGCCAGTCTACGTGTTCTGTATATGTCCCATCTCGCCAGTCTACGTGTTCTGTATATGTCCCATCTCGCCAGTCTACGTGTTCTGTATATGTCCCATCTCGCCAGTCTACGTGTTCTGTATATGTCCCATCTCGCCAGTCTACGTGTTCTGTATATGTCCCATCTCGCCAGTCTACGTGTTCTGTATATGTCCCATCTCGCCAGTCTACGTGTTCTGTATATGTCCCATCTCGCCAGTCTACGTGTTCTGTATATGTCCCATCTCGCCAGTCTACGTGTTCTGTATATGTCCCATCTCGCCAGTCTACGTGTTCTGTATATGTCCCATCTCGTCAGTCTCCGTGTTCTGTATATGTCCCATCTCGTCAGTCTCCGTGTTCTGTATATGTCCCATCTCGCCAGTCTACGTGTTCTGTATATGTCCCATCTGGCCTGTCACTGTGTCCTGTCTATGTGACCTGTTCACACACTGCGTCTTCTCTCCAGACACTACAATCTCCCATTTCCTTGTGTTCGTGTCTCTGTAGGTGATAAATTTCCTTCCGGTTCCGGTTAAGGAGATATCGAACACGTCAGTCACGGTTACCTGTGCCGGGAAGGTAAGTGCCCCGAGCTCGCCGCGGCCGCTCTCTTCCGGTCTCTTCTCTCACATTTCTCAGCCTATCTTTCTCTCTTGTCTTCAGAGGCCAAAAAGTGCGATAAATGACACGGTAAGAGGCTGCGCATAGAGCAGACCCTATAGCCTGTATACCTGGATAGTTCCCTAGAATCTGTACCTACCCCCAAGAGGTAGAATCCTGTATACCGCCCTCTATAGGCCACACAAATACCAGACTAGACCTGCTGCTTGCGCTTTACTCTCTGCTAAACCTCTTATGTGATAGGATATAATGTACAGGTGTGTGTGATGTGATGTACAGGTGTGTGTGTGTGTGTGATAGTATATAATGTATAGGTGTGTGTGTGTGATAGGATATAATGTACAGGTGTGTGATATGATATAATGTACAGGCGTGTGATGGGATATAATGTACAGGTGTGTGATAGTATATAATGTACAGGTGTGTGATAGTATATAATGTACAGGTGTGTGTGATGTGATATAATGTACAGGTGTGTGTGTGTGTGATAGTATATAATGTATAGGTGTGTGTGTGTGATAGGATATAATGTACAGGTGTGTGATATGATATAATGTACAGGCGTGTGATGGGATATAATGTACAGGTGTGTGTGTGATAGTATATAATGTATAGGTGTGTGTGTGATAGGATATAATGTACAGGTGTGTGATAGTATATAATGTACAGGTGTGTGTGATGTGATATAATGTACAGGTGTGTGTGTGTGTGATAGTATATAATGTACAGGTGTGTGTGTGATAGGATATAATGTACAGGCGTGTGATAGGATATAATGTACAGGTGTGTGATAGTATATAATGTACAGGCGTGTGATAGGATATAATGTACAGGTGTGTGATAGTATATAATGTACAGGTGTGTGTGATGTGATATAATGTACAGGTGTGTGTGTGTGTGATAGTATATAATGTATAGGTGTGTGTGTGATAGGAAATAATGTACAGGTGTGTGATATGATATAATGTACAGGCGTGTGATATGATATAATGTACAGGCGTGTGATAGGATATAATGTACAGGTGTGTGTGATAGTATATAATGTACAGGTGTGTGTGATGTGATATAATGTACAGGTGTGTGTGATAGTATATAATGTATAGGTGTGTGTGTGATAGGATATAATGTACAGGTGTGTGATATGATATAATGTACAGGTGTGTGATATATAATGTACAGGCGTGTGATGGGATATAATGTACAGGTGTGTGATAGTATATAATGTACAGGTGTGTGATAGTATATAATGTACAGGTGTGTGTGATGTGATATAATGTACAGGTGTGTGTGTGTGTGATAGTATATAATGTATAGGTGTGTGTGTGTGATAGGATATAATGTACAGGTGTGTGATATGATATAATGTACAGGCGTGTGATGGGATATAATGTACAGGTGTGTGTGATAGTATATAATGTACAGGTGTGTGATATGATATAATGTACAGGTGTGTGATATGATATAATGTACAGGCGTGTGATGGGATATAATGTACAGGTGTGTGTGTGATAGTATATAATATACAGGTGTGTGATTGATATGATATAATGTACAGGTGTGTGATGGGATATAATGTACAGGTGTGTGATAGTATATAATGTATAGGTGTGTGTGTGATAGGATATAATGTATAGGTGTGTGTGTGATAGGATATAATGTACAGGTGTGTGATATATAATGTACAGGTGTGATAGTATATAATATACAGGTGTGTGATAGTATATAATGTATAGGTGTGTGATTGATATGATATAATGTACAGGTGTGTGATAGTATATAATGTACAGGTGTGTGTGTGATAGGATATAATGTATAGGTGTGTGTGTGATAGGATATAATGTACAGGTGTGTGATATATAATGTACAGGTGTGTGTGTGTGTGTGTGTGTGATATTATATAATGTATAGGTGTGTGATAGTATATAATGTACAGATGTGTGTGATAGGATATAATGTAAAGGTGTGTGTGTAATAGTATATAATATACAGATGTGTGTGAAATATAATGTATAGGTGTGATGATATAATGTACAGGTGTGTGTGATAGTATATAATGTACAGGTGTGTGTGTGTGATAGTATATAATGTACAGGTGTGTGATAGTATATAATGTACAGGTGTGTGATAGTATATAATGTACAGGTGTGTGATAGTATATAATGTACAGGTGTGTGATAGTATATAATGTACAGGTGTGTGATAGTATATAATGTACAGGTGTGTGATAGTATATAATGTACAGGTGTGTGTGTGTGATAGTATATAATGTACAGGTGTGTGATAGTATATAATGTACAGGTGTGTGATAGTATATAATGTACAGGTGTGTGTGTGTGATAGTATATAATGTACAGGTGTGTGATAGTATATAATGTACAGGTGTGTGATAGTATATAATGTACAGGTGTGTGATAGTATATAATGTACAGGTGTGTGTGTGTGATAGTATATAATGTACAGGTGTGTGATAGTATATAATGTACAGGTGTGTGTGTGTGATAGTATATAATGTACAGGTGTGTGATAGTATATAATGTACAGGTGTGTGATAGTATATAATGTACAGGTGTGTGATAGTATATAATGTACAGGTGTGTGATAGTATATAATGTACAGGTGTGTGATAGTATATAATGTACAGGTGTGTGATAGTATATAATGTACAGGTGTGTGATAGTATATAATGTACAGGTGTGTGATAGTATATAATGTACAGGTGTGTGTGTGATAGTATATAATGTACAGGTGTGTGATTGATATGATATAATGTACAGGTGTGTGATAGTATATAATGTACAGGTGTGTGTGTGTGATAGTATATAATGTACAGGTGTGTGATAGTATATAATGTACAGGTGTGTGATATGATGTATAGGTGTGTGTGTGTGTGATAGTATATAATGTACAGGTGTGTGATATATGATGTGTAGGTTACGTGTTGACGTTTTGTGCACTTTTGCCTGGACTCCCCTTACACTTATATTCTCCTAATTTTCCAGAATTTCCAGGCCGACTCCCTCCTGGGTCCCATGCAATATTATCCAAGTGTGGGCAATCTGAGCGCTGTGGGCAGCATCGACCTCATGTACTTTCCATATTACGGGAACCGAGCTCAGGTAAGTGGCCTCCTGCCTTATAGGACCCCCTTCAGTCCTGCTAGATCTAATTCCGGCACTGATACATGGTAAGAGCAGTCACACTATGGAATAGCCTACCCAGCAGGTTGTAGGGGCAGATACACTAATAGCATTCCTGGACACAGTATAGACCAGGATTCTTTATAGTAAGAGCGGATGGAGCGACAGCATTTATACCATTCCCCAGCCATTATACTACGGTGTGCGGAGAGGGTCATGCCAGAGCGCACCCTTAGGCGTCCCATACACATCGCACTATTGGCAGATTGGCCTGCTTTGACCATTTTGGTGATGACGTCTTCTGCCAGTCTGTGTCCCGCCAGTCTCTTGCCACCTGGCACTAGCCCACTCTGATCTGCCAGTGGTCTGGGTAGGTCATCCATAGGACAATCTGCCGCCCCCTCCAGCCAATCCTGATCTGTGGCCGGTGTCAATTACCAAGTGTAAATTTCTTGGTTTTTTTCCCTCTTACCACAGAAAAACTACACGCAACCATTCGTGGCTGTGAAGTTCCTGAACGCAACACGTAACGTGGATCACATTGTAGAGTGTCGCATCAGCGCAGAAAACATCAACAACCAAAATGACCAGGACAAGTTCCAGGGGCGAGTCATCTTCACCCTGAGGATCAACTCCTAGGCCAGCGCCCCCAATGGCCATATTCAGTAATGCTTGGCTGACAGACACTGCCATGGCCCCCGAGGCCTGACTGTATAGGATGCATGCTGGTCTCTTATCCCCATCAGCAGCCCCTCCATTGTGTGTATAAGCCCCTGCCCTGTATATAATGTAATGTGTGTGTATATAAGATATTTAATGTAGCGCCATCTCTCAATCATTAAAGATCACTTATGGTTTCTAATCTCCGTGCCTGGATTCTTAGTCGCCGACTACGCCAGTAACAGCAGCTGTAATTCGGTTACAATACCTGCTAAAAAGCATCAGTGAAGCGACTTCAGGCTACAGATTCATTGTGCCGCCATATTAACCCCCCCCCCTTCCCCTAGAACACATATAAAAGTAGTTACATACTGTCACACCCCTACACATGAGGTCTCCCCGCGTCCGAAATCGCCGGCTCTACAAATCTATACAAATAGTTTCCTGTTCGGTAAACGCCGTAGCAGGAAAAAAAGTCAAAAGTGCCAAATCCCCGTTTTTTCACAGTTTTGCTTTTGATAAAAATTTGAATAAAAAGTGATCAAAGCAAAAGCAATTCCCAAAATGGTAGGAACTGACAAGTACACCCGGCCCCGCAAAAAAAGACGCCCTCTGCATCCCCGTACACGCACGTATAGAAAGGTTACGGCTGTCGGAATATGGCGACTTTTAGAAATATTTTTTTATCAAGTTTTGGATTTTTGTTAAGGGGTTAAAATGTAAATAAAACCTTATAAATTTGGTATCCCCGGAATCGTACCGAAACACAGGATACAGGGGACAGGTCATTTTGGCGGCACAGTGAACGCCGTAAAACCGAAGCCCGTGAGAAAGTCGCAGAAATGCATTTTTTATTCAAATCCACCCCATTCTGAATTTTTTCCCTGCTTCCCAGTACATTATATAGAATAAATAATGGCGGCATCAGGAAGAACAATCTGTCCCGCAAAAATTAAGACCTCATATGACTCTGGGAGCGGAGAAATAAAAAAGTTATGGGGTTTAGAAGGAGGGGAGTCAAGAACGAAAAATGAAAATGAAAATATGCCGTCGGCGGGAAAGGGTTAAAGAGGGGGTTTGGAAGCAGGAGCACAGAATCTACATGTATGTCCCTGAATCTGCTCGACTTGAAGTCCTCAGACTGGTCCTCGATTCTAAGCTTGCAGGGCATCTTGGAGTCACGAAACCTTACGACTTACTGAGAATCTGTGGTCTCCTGTTTAACATGTGCAGGAAATAAGAGGCCGCAATAGAACCTTTCTGCTGCCTGAGGCGGGTGACAGAAAGGTGCCCCCCCCCCCCAGGACTGTATACTGAGGGGGGGGGGCTGCTAGCGGTAACATTACAGTGAATACAGTGGTACAGTAGTGCGTTACATTTTGTGGTGAATTACCAGAGACGTCCCTGACTAATCGCTCACATTATTTCCCATCTCTCCTCTCTGGGCCGCCATGGCCACTTCTTCCAGCTGTGATTTGTCTCTGTATAGTTTGCAGCGCAGCCATCTTTGACTCCTCACTTCTCCAGGCACCTGATCTATATTGTCCTCACCTACACAAAGCCCATTAAAGAGGACCTTTCATGAGTTGGGGCACATGGCGCTTTATATACCGCTGGACAGTGCACTGACTTCATCGCAATGTCGGCTTTCCCGTTCTGTGCCCCCAGTGAAGAGCTATTGGTCCCGGTGACGTAGCGCTTCACAGTCAGAACGTCCCTCCTCACAGCAGTGCCAATAGCGCTGTACTGAGAGAGCGGGGAGGAGCATCCCCCCTCCCCCCAGTGAAGAGCTATTGGTCCCGGTGACGTAGCGCTTCACAGTCAGAACGTCCCTCCTCACAGCAGTGCCAATAGCGCTGTACTGAGAGAGCGGGGAGGAGCATCCCCCCTCCCCCCAGTGAAGAGCTATTGGTCCCGGTGACGTAGCGCTTCACAGTCAGAACGTCCCTCCTCACAGCAGTGCCAATAGCGCTGTACTGAGAGAGCGGGGAGGAGCATCCCCCCTCCCCCTAGTGAAGAGCTATTGGTCCCGGTAACGTAGCGCTTCACAGTCAGAACGTCCCTCCTCACAGCAGTGCCAATAGCGCTGTACTGAGAGAGCGGGGAGGAGCATCCCCCCTCCCCCCTAGTGAAGAGCTATTGGTCCCGGTAACGTAGCGCTTCACAGTCAGAACGTCCCTCCTCACAGCAGTGCCAATAGCGCTGTACTGAGAGAGCGGGGAGGAGCATCCCCCCCTCCCCCTAGTGAAGAGCTATTGGTCCCGGTAACGTAGCGCTTCACAGTCAGAACGTCCCTCCTCACAGCAGTGCCAATAGCGCTGTACTGAGAGAGCGGGGAGGAGCATCCCCCCTCCCCCTAGTGAAGAGCTATTGGTCCCGGTGACGTAGCGCTTCACAGTCAGAACGTCCCTCCTCACAGCAGTGCCAATAGCGCTGTACTGAGAGAGCGGGGAGGAGCATCCCCCCCTCCCCCTAGTGAAGAGCTATTGGTCCCGGTAACGTAGCGCTTCACAGTCAGAACGTCCCTCCTCACAGCAGTGCCAATAGCGCTGTACTGAGAGAGCGGGGAGGAGCATCCCCCCTCCCCCTAGTGAAGAGCTATTGGTCCCGGTAACGTAGCGCTTCACAGTCAGAACGTCCCTCCTCACAGCAGTGCCAATAGCGCTGTACTGAGAGAGCGGGGAGGAGCATCCCCCCCTCCCCCTAGTGAAGAGCTATTGGTCCCGGTGACGTAGCGCTTCACAGTCAGAACGTCCCTCCTCACAGCAGTGCCAATAACGCTGTACTGAGAGAGCGGGGAGGAGCGGGGAGGAGCATCCCCCCCTCCCCCTAGTGAAGAGCTATTGGTCCCGGTAACGTAGCGCTTCACAGTCAGAACGTCCCTCCTCACAGCAGTGCCAATAGCGCTGTACTGAGAGAGCGGGGAGGAGCATCCCCCCCCTCCCCCTAGTGAAGAGCTATTGGTCCCGGTGACGTAGCGCTTCACAGTCAGAACGTCCCTCCTCACAGCAGTGCCAATAGCGCTGTACTGAGAGAGCGGGGAGGAGCATCCCCCCCTCCCCCTAGTGAAGAGCTATTGGTCCCGGTGACGTAGCGCTTCACAGTCAGAACGTCCCTCCTCACAGCAGTGCCAATAGCGCTGTACTGAGAGAGCGGGGAGGAGCATCCCCCCTCCCCCCAGTGAAGAGCTATTGGTCCCGGTAACGTAGCGCTTCACAGTCAGAACGTCCCTCCTCACAGCAGTGCCAATAGCGCTGTACTGAGAGAGCGGGGAGGAGCATCCCCCCTCCCCCTAGTGAAGAGCTATTGGTCCCGGTAACGTAGCGCTTCACAGTCAGAACGTCCCTCCTCACAGCAGTGCCAATAGCGCTGTACTGAGAGAGCGGGGAGGAGCATCCCCCCCTCCCCCTAGTGAAGAGCTATTGGTCCCGGTGACGTAGCGCTTCACAGTCAGAACGTCCCTCCTCACAGCAGTGCCAATAGCGCTGTACTGAGAGAGCGGGGAGGAGCATCCCCCCCTCCCCCTAGTGAAGAGCTATTGGTCCCGGTGACGTAGCGCTTCACAGTCAGAACGTCCCTCCTCACAGCAGTGCCAATAGCGCTGTACTGAGAGAGCGGGGAGGAGCATCCCCCCTCCCCCCAGTGAAGAGCTATTGGTCCCGGTAACGTAGCGCTTCACAGTCAGAACGTCCCTCCTCACAGCAGTGCCAATAGCGCTGTACTGAGAGCGGGGAGGAGCATCCCCCCTCCCCCTAGTGAAGAGCTATTGGTCCCGGTAACGTAGCGCTTCACAGTCAGAACGTCCCTCCTCACAGCAGTGCCAATAGCGCTGTACTGAGAGAGCGGGGAGGAGCATCCCCCCCTCCCCCTAGTGAAGAGCTATTGGTCCCGGTGACGTAGCGCTTCACAGTCAGAACGTCCCTCCTCACAGCAGTGCCAATAGCGCTGTACTGAGAGAGCGGGGAGGAGCATCCCCCCCTCCCCCTAGTGAAGAGCTATTGGTCCCGGTGACGTAGCGCTTCACAGTCAGAACGTCCCTCCTCACAGCAGTGCCAATAGCGCTGTACTGAGAGAGCGGGGAGGAGCATCCCCCCCTCCCCCTAGTGAAGAGCTATTGGTCCCGGTGACGTAGCGCTTCACAGTCAGAACGTCCCTCCTCACAGCAGTGCCAATAGCGCTGTACTGAGAGAGCGGGGAGGAGCATCCCCCCCTCCCCCTAGTGAAGAGCTATTGGTCCCGGTAACGTAGCGCTTCACAGTCAGAACGTCCCTCCTCACAGCAGTGCCAATAGCGCTGTACTGAGAGAGCGGGGAGGAGCATCCCCCCTCCCCCTAGTGAAGAGCTATTGGTCCCGGTAACGTAGCGCTTCACAGTCAGAACGTCCCTCCTCACAGCAGTGCCAATAGCGCTGTACTGAGAGAGCGGGGAGGAGCATCCCCCCCTCCCCCTAGTGAAGAGCTATTGGTCCCGGTAACGTAGCGCTTCACAGTCAGAACGTCCCTCCTCACAGCAGTGCCAATAGCGCTGTACTGAGAGAGCGGGGAGGAGCATCCCCCCCTCCCCCTAGTGAAGAGCTATTGGTCCCGGTGACGTAGCGCTTCACAGTCAGAACGTCCCTCCTCACAGCAGTGCCAATAGCGCTGTACTGAGAGAGCGGGGAGGAGCATCCCCCCCCTCCCCCTAGTGAAGAGCTATTGGTCCCGGTGACGTAGCGCTTCACAGTCAGAACGTCCCTCCTCACAGCAGTGCCAATAGCGCTGTACTGAGAGAGCGGGGAGGAGCATCCCCCCTCCCCCCAGTGAAGAGCTATTGGTCCTTGTAACGTAGCGCTTCACAGTCAGAACGTCCCTCCTCACAGCAGTGCCAATAGCGCTGTACTGAGAGAGCGGGGAGGAGCATCCCCCCCCTCCCCCTAGTGAAGAGCTATTGGTCCCGGTGACGTAGCGCTTCACAGTCAGAACGTCCCTCCTCACAGCAGTGCCAATAGCGCTGTACTGAGAGAGCGGGGAGGAGCATCCCCCCTCCCCCCAGTGAAGAGCTATTGGTCCCGGTGACGTAGCGCTTCACAGAACGTCCCTCCTCACAGCAGTGCCAATAGCGCTGTACTGAGAGAGCGGGGAGGAGCATCCCTCCCCTCCCCCTAGTGAAGAGCTATTGGTCCCGGTAACGTAGCGCTTCACAGTCAGAACGTCCCTCCTCACAGCAGTGCCAATAGCGCTGTACTGAGAGAGCGGGGAGGAGCATCCCCCCCTCCCCCTAGTGAAGAGCTATTGGTCCCGGTAACGTAGCGCTTCACAGTCAGAACGTCCCTCCTCACAGCAGTGCCAATAGCGCTGTACTGAGAGAGCGGGGAGGAGCATCCCCCCCCTCCCCCTAGTGAAGAGCTATTGGTCCCGGTAACGTAGCGCTTCACAGTCAGAACGTCCCTCCTCACAGCAGTGCCAATAGCGCTGTACTGAGAGAGCGGGGAGGAGCATCCCCCCCTCCCCCTAGTGAAGAGCTATTGGTCCCAGTAACGTAGCGCTTCACAGTCAGAACGTCCCTCCTCACAGCAGTGCCAATAGCGCTGTACTGAGAGAGCGGGGAGGAGCATCCCCCCCTCCCCCTAGTGAAGAGCTATTGGTCCCGGTAACGTAGCGCTTCACAGTCAGAACGTCCCTCCTCACAGCAGTGCCAATAGCGCTGTACTGAGAGAGCGGGGAGGAGCATCCCCCCCCTCCCCCTAGTGAAGAGCTATTCGTCCCGGTAACGTAGCGCTTCACAGTCAGAACGTCCCTCCTCACAGCAGTGCCAATAGCGCTGTACTGAGAGAGCGGGGAGGAGCGGGGAGGAGCATCCCCCCTCCCCCCAGTGAAGAGCTATTGGTCCCGGTGACGTAGCGCTTCACAGAACGTCCCTCCTCACAGCAGTGCCAATAGCGCTGTACTGAGAGAGCGGGGAGGAGCATCCCTCCCCTCCCCTTAGTGAAGAGCTATTGGTCCTTGTAACGTAGCGCTTCACAGTCAGAACGTCCCTCCTCACAGCAGTGCCAATAGCGCTGTACTGAGAGAGCGGGGAGGAGCATCCCCCCCTCCCCCTAGTGAAGAGCTATTGGTCCTTGTAACGTAGCGCTGTACTGAGAGAGCTGGGAGGAGTGTTATTAATACAAGGGGGGGAGAGTTGGAGTGCTGGGGGGCGGAGGGCCTTCTACATGGACACAGCCCCGGCCAGGCTGACGGAATCGGAATGGAAACATCCGGAAAGAGCTCACCTATTCTCCAAAATATTTAGAACCCTGTATCCGATCTCCTCATCCCAGCTGGATCGATGGGGCCCTCCACCTAAGGAGGATGGCTCTAATTTGCAAGACCTGCTGGAAAGATGCGTAGACGGGACCCTCAGGGAATGTTATTCGGCCTGCTCTGCGCAAGCTTCGGTGGCCATATCCTCCACCATTGTAGCTGACAGTCTTTGTTCCCAACTTCAACAACTGGAACGAGATATCGATTCCAGGGTCCCTAAGGATGAGATTCTCTCATCAATGTCCTCCCTGTGCAAAGGCATGGCACTATCTACTGCCCCGGAGACTCCCCTGGCTTAGGCCCTGGAGGGTGGACACAGCCTCGAAGTTCGCCTTGTGTGCCCTTCCATTCGAGCCTGCAGGCTTTGGGCACGCCCTGGATGATTTGATGGAAGGTTTGGTGGACACCAAAGGCAAATCGTTACCCCAGGCTGCAAGAGGAAGACAAGGGCCCTCTGATGGAGGTCGTGGCTCTTTCCGTCCCAGACCACAGCCAGGTAGGCGTTCAAGATTCCGCCAAGAGACTCTGGACATGGTCGTGGTAGAGACGACCCCAAGAAGAAGCCTAACTTTTGACGGGTGCTCGCTCCCTGTGGCAGACATCCCTCTGGGAGGCCGCCTCTCCCACTTTCTTCCTGCGTGGCAAACTTCCATTCAAGACCCCTGGGTACTTCAAGTCATCGAGAGAGGTTACGCCATCAAATTATCTCAGCCACCTCCAGACCGCTTCGTGTCAACTCACCCCCGCCTGTCGCTCGACAGTCCATCTTGGAGAACTCCATTCGGGAGTATATTCAGAAGATAAGATAATCCTTTAATAGTCCCACAGTAGGGAAATTTCAGTATGTTACAGCAGCCTAGCAATACAGATACAGGATAATACACAGGAATATATTACAGGACACACAGACTGAGGAGAGAAGATATACTAGGAGGCCATAGCAGCTAAGGAGGAGAAGAAGAAAGAAGGAAGACTTCATAGTCATAGCCATTAGTTCTCTGTGCGGAGTGTCTCCACTTGGTCTGATGTAGATTATACAGCCTGGTCGCGGTTGGAAGGAAGGACTTGCGATAGCTCCTTCTCACACTTGGGGTGAAGCAGACGGTCACTTACACTGCTGCCAAGTCCCATCAAGGTCCCATAGATGGGGTGGGATTTGTTCTCCCGCATGGAGGTCACCACGGACAGTGTCCTTCTGTCACCCACCACCTGTACTGGGTCAAAGGGGCTCCCCAGGACAGAGCTGGCCCTCCTGACCAGCCTGTCAAGTCTATTTCTGTCCCTGGTTGATATACTGCTCCCCCAGCAGGCCAAACCGAAAAAGATGGCTGAGGCAACCACAGAGTTGAAGAAGGCCCTAAGAAGTGTCCCCTGGACTCCGAAGGCCCTAAGAAGTGTCCCCTGGACTCCGAAGGCCCTAAGAAGTGTCCCCTGGACTCCGAAGGCCCTCAGCCTCCTGAGCAGGTAGAGTCTGCTGTGGCCCTTTCTGTGCAGCGCCTCCAGGTGATCAGCCCAGTCTAGTTTATTATTGAGGAGCACACCCAGATACTTATAGGTCCTGACTATCTCACTGCATGTCCCTTGGATCTCCACCAGGGTTGGAGGGCGCCTTGGAAAAGGTCCCTCCTTTGTCGAGGAGTCGAGGTCTACTCACCAGTCTTTCTGGTGCCAAAAGCATCAGGAGGCTAGCAGATGATCATCGATTTGAGATACCTAAATTGCTTCATAAAGAAAAAGCGGTTCAGGATGTAGTACGTGGATTCGGTAGCTTGTTTCTTCAGCAAGGCGAGATGATGGTCACTCTAGATCTCAAGGATGCCTACTTACATGTACCCATTTTTCAACCACACAGGAAGTATCTCAGGATTGCCATCCAGATCTCCGGTCACAAGGAGCATTACTTGTTTGCCGCTCCAAGGTGGGGGCTCCGGTTGCTGCCGCCCTCAGACTTCAAGGTCTGTTCGTAGTTCCCTACTTGGACAACTGGCTAATAAAAGCTCAGTCAGTCATAGTCCTCCAACAACATCTTCAGATAGCCATTTCCTTTCTTCAGAGGTTAGGGTGGCTAATCAATTGGGAGCAATCCGAGGTAATTCCATCTACCCAGAAGAAGTTTCTGGATTCCTTCTAGACTCAGAGGCTCTGCAGATCTCTTTATCCATCCCAAGGAGGCAGAGGATAGAAACGGCAACTCGTTTTCTCTACCGAACCCGACGGGTGTCCATCAGAACAGCCATGAGAATCCTTGGCCTGATGTCATCTTCGGCCAGGGTAGTCAATTGGGCTTTATGGCATTTGCGTCCCCTTCAGATAGAAGTGTTGAGCACCTGGGACAGGTCTCCATGGGGATTGCACAAGAAGATCTGCCTTTCTCCCTCTACCCGTCTTTCCCTCAGATGGTGGATACACCTGAAAGATGGAAGGTCCTTAGTCTAACCAGAGTGGACTCTGTTGACAACGGATGCATCCCAAACAGGATGGGGAGCCCATTTAGACAAGAGGACTGTTCAAGGTCAATAGAGCAGCCTGGAAGTAGGATCTTCCAACCAAAGGGAACTCAAGGTGATATACCTGGCACTGCTACACTTCGCCCCTTATCTCAGGGGGAAAGCTGTCAAAGTGCGGATGGACAACATGACTGCAATGTTGAATCTGAACAAACAGGGAGGAACCAGGTCCAGACTTCTCCTGAAGATTATGAACCTAATCTTTTCCTGCGCAGAGAAGAACCTGACCCAGCTTTCCGCGGTTCACATCACGGGCTCTCTGAACATAGTAGCGGATCAGTTGAGTCCCAGTATTACCATATCAGGAGAATGGTCACTCAATCCAGAGGTGTTCCATCAAATTGTCCAGATGTGGGGCCTTCCAGAAGTGGACGTTATGGCAACCCGACTCAACGCCAAGGTGTTTCAATCCCTTGGCAGTGGATGCCCTGTCCATCCCTTGGAGGTTCAGGGTGGTTTACATCTTCCCTCCAATTCCCATCATACCCAGGGTATTGATGAAGATAAGACAGGACCAAGTCCAGGCGATTGCCAAAATCCCATTCTGGCCGAGAAGGACTTGGTTCGCCCAGCTCATACAGATGAGTAAAGGTGTATACTGGAGGCTTCCCCCTCTCCCAGACCTGGTCACTAAAGGAGGACTACGGTGCCAGGATCTGGTGAGACTAAAACTGACAGCCTGGAGGTTGACCAGTCCCTATTACTAAATAGTGGACTGTCAGAGGCCGTCCTGAGGACTCTTGCCCATGCCAGGGCAGAATCTACCAATAAGAACTATCTCAGGATCTGGGAGATCTTCAAAGCTTGGTGCCTTGGACATGGCTTGACGTTTTCCAATCCTTCTGTGAAATCAGTATTGGACTTCTTACAGGACGGCCTAGACAGAGGGCTAGCCGCTTCCACATTAAAGGTACAAGTGGCAGCCCTCTCCGCCTATCTGAGGAGGCCTTTGACGCAACATCCCTTGGTAAGTAGCTTTCTAAAGGGTGCTACGAGGATTAGACCTGCTGTTTCTGCTCCAGTTCAGCAGTGGGACCTTGGGACGGTCCTTTCAGGGCTCTGTGACTCCCCATTTGAGCCTTTAGAGGAAGTGGATCTAAAGTTCTTGACATAAAACGATCTTCCTTCTGGCCATCACATCAGCCAAGAGGGTGGGGAAGTTACAGGCCCTGTCATCTGAAGAGCCTTGCACCTCTTTCTTTGAAGATAGGGTACAACTGCGTTTTCTGCCGCAGTTTAGGCCTAAGGTGCCTTCTCTGGCAAATGTAAATCAAATTGTTTCTTTGCCAGTGTTCCTTCCTTCTCCCTCCTCTCCTGAGGAGATAAGACTTCATTCCCTTGACCTGGGTATATGTCTGCGCATTTACCTAGAACGTACGAGGTCTTTTAGAAGGTCTGAGAACCTCCTGACCTGGCTGGAAGAGTCAGAGGTCTGAAAGCTTCCAAATCCTCTATTTCCCATTGGGTTAGGGAAGCCATCAAGTTGGCCTTTTCTTCCCAAGGTTTTTCTCTTCCAGCTTGCCTAACGGCGCACTCTACTAGGGCAGTCTTGACTTCATGGGCGGAGAGGAGGTCCATTTGGACCTTTGGAGCAGATCTGCGCGGCAGCTTCCTGGTCCTCTTCCAACACCTTTGTGAAGCTCTACAGGTTGATCTCTCGTGCTTTGGATGCGACGGCCTTTGGATGGATGGTCTTGAGCTCTGTAAGTCAAGGAAACCCTCCCTAAGGGGATCACTTGATATCTCCCCACATTGTGCTGCTGTATGATGACAGGTAATGGTGGATTATGTAGATAATCTGTTTTCCCTTAGTCCTAACAGCAGCACAAGGCTCCCTCCCTATTGTATTTGATTACTATTGTATTAACACGCGGGGGCGGGCCCCTGTGCCCTCTTATCAGGCCTAGTCAGGCATATTAATTAATTGCTGATTAAAAATTCCGCCTGTCCTACCAGCACGCAGGGACAGAAATACCCCACATTGTGCTGCTGTTAGGACTAAGGGAAAACAGATTATCTACATAATCCACTATTATTACACACTGGTCACCATACTGTAAGGGATTAGGGGTATCACACACTAGATATTACACACTGGTCACCATACTGGAGGATTAGGGGTATCACACACTAGATATTACACACTGGTCACCATACTGGGGGGGGATTAGGAGTATCACACACTAGATATTACACACTGGTCACCATACTGGAGGGATTAGGAGTATCACACACTAGATATTACACACCGGTCACCATACTGGGAGGGATTAGGAGTATCACACACTAGATATTACACACTGGTCACCATACTGGGGGGGGATTAGGAGTATCACACACTAGATATTACACACTGGTCACCATACTGGGGTGATTAGGAGTATCACACACTAGATATTACACACTGGTCACCATACTGGGGGGATTAGGAGTATCACACACTAGATATTACACACTGGTCACCATACTGGGGGGATTAGGAGTATCACACACTAGATATTACACACTGGTCACTATACTGGAGGGGGATTAGGAGTATCACACACTAGATATTACACACTGGTCACCATACTGGAGGGATTAGGAGTATCACACACTAGATATTACACACCGGTCACCATACTGGAGGGATTAGGAGTATCACACACTAGATATTACACACTGGTCCCCATACTGGAGGATTAGGAGTATCACACACTAGATATTACACACTGGTCACCATACTGGAGGGATTAGGAGTATCACACACTAGATATTACACACTGGTCACTATACTGGAGGGGGATTAGGAGTATCACACACTAGATATTACACACTGGTCACCATACTGGAGGGATTAGGAGTATCACACACTAGATATTACACACTGGTCACCATACTGGAGGGATTAGGAGTATCACACACTAGATATTACACACCGGTCACCATACTGGGAGGATTAGGGGTATCACACACTAGATATTACACACTGGTCACCATACTGGGGGGGGATTAGGAGTATCACACACTAGATATTACACACTGGTCACCATACTGGAGGGATTAGGAGTATCACACACTAGATATTACACACCGGTCACCATACTGGAGGATTAGGAGTATCACACACTAGATATTACACACTGGTCACCATACTGGGGGGATTAGGAGTATCACACACTAGATATTACACACCGGTCACCATACTGGGGGGATTAGGAGTATCACACACTAGATATTACACACTGGTCACCATACTGGGGGGATTAGGAGTATCACACACTAGATATTACACACTGGTCACCATACTGGGGGGATTAGGAGTATCACACACTAGATATTACACACTGGTCACTATACTGGAGGGGGATTAGGAGTATCACACACTAGATATTACACACTGGTCACCATACTGGAGGGATTAGGAGTATCACACACTAGATATTACACACCGGTCACCATACTGGAGGGATTAGGAGTATCACACACTAGATATTACACACTGGTCCCCATACTGGAGGATTAGGAGTATCACACACTAGATATTACACACTGGTCACCATACTGGAGGGATTAGGAGTATCACACACTAGATATTACACACTGGTCACTATACTGGAGGGGGATTAGGAGTATCACACACTAGATATTACACACTGGTCACCATACTGGAGGGATTAGGAGTATCACACACTAGATATTACACACCGGTCACCATACTGGGGGGATTAGGAGTATCACACACTAGATATTACACACTGGTCACCATACTGGGGGGATTAGGAGTATCACACACTAGATATTACACACTGGTCACCATACTGAGGGGGATTAGGAGTATCACACACTAGATATTACACACCGGTCACCATACTGGGGGGATTAGGAGTATCACACACTAGATATTACACACCGGTCACCATACTGGAGGATTAGGGGTATCACACACTAGATATTACACACTGGTCACTATACTGGAGGGGGATTAGGAGTATCACACACTAGATATTACATACCGGTCACTATACTGGAGGGGGATTAGGAGTATCACACACTAGATATTACACACTGGTCACCATACTGGAGGGATTAGGAGTATCACACACTAGATATTACACACCGGTCACCATACTGGAGGGATTAGGAGTATCACACACTAGATATTACACACCGGTCACCATACTGGAGGGATTAGGAGTATCACACACTAGATATTACACACTGGTCACCATACTGGGGTGATTAGGAGTATCACACACTAGATATTACACACTGGTCACCATACTGGGGGGATTAGGAGTATCACACACTAGATATTACACACTGGTCACCATACTGAGGGGGATTAGGAGTATCACACACTAGATATTACACACCGGTCACCATACTGGGGGGATTAGGAGTATCACACACTAGATATTACACACTGGTCACCATACTGGGGTGATTAGGAGTATCACACACTAGATATTACACACTGGTCACCATACTGGGGGGATTAGGAGTATCACACACTAGATATTACACACTGGTCACCATACTGAGGGGGATTAGGAGTATCACACACTAGATATTACACACCGGTCACCATACTGGAGGATTAGGAGTATCACACACTAGATATTACACACTGGTCCCCATACTGGAGGATTAGGAGTATCACACACTAGATATTACACACTGGTCACCATACTGGGGGGATTAGGAGTATCACACACTAGATATTACACACTGGTCACCATACTGAGGGGGATTAGGAGTATCACACACTAGATATTACACACCGGTCACCATACTGGGGGGATTAGGAGTATCACACACTAGATATTACACACCGGTCACCATACTGGAGGATTAGGAGTATCACACACTAGATATTACACACTGGTCACTATACTGGAGGGGGATTAGGAGTATCACACACTAGATATTACACACTGGTCACAATACTGGAGGATTAGGAGTATCACACACTAGATATTACACACTGGTCACAATACTGGAGGATTAGGAGTATCACACACTAGATATTACACACTGGTCCCCATACTGGAGGATTAGGAGTATCACACACTAGATATTACACACTGGTCACCATACTGGGGGGATTAGGAGTATCACACACTAGATATTACACACTGGTCACCATACTGAGGGGGATTAGGAGTATCACACACTAGATATTACACACCGGTCACCATACTGGGGGGATTAGGAGTATCACACACTAGATATTACACACCGGTCACCATACTGGAGGGATTAGGAGTATCACACACTAGATATTACACACCGGTCACCATACTGGAGGGATTAGGAGTATTACACACTAGATATTACACACTGGTCACCATACTGGAGGGATTAGGAGTATCACACACTAGATATTACACACTGGTCACCATACTGGGGTGATTAGGAGTATCACACACTAGATATTACACACTGGTCACCATACTGGAGGGATTAGGAGTATCACACACTAGATATTACACACTGGTCACCATACTGGAGGGATTAGGAGTATCACACACTAGATATTACACACTGGTCACCATACTGGGGTGATTAAAAGTATCACACACTAGATATTACACACCGGTCACCATACTGGGGTGATTAGGAGTATCACACACTAGATATTACACACTGGTCACCATACTGGGGGGGATTAGGAGTATCACACACTAGATATTACACACCGGTCACCATACTGGGGGGATTAGGAGTATCACACACTAGATATTACACACCGGTCACAATACTGGAGGATTAGGAGTATCACACACTAGATATTACACACCGGTCACTATACTGGGGGGATTAGGAGTATCACACACTAGATATTACACACCGGTCACCATACTGGAGGGGATTAGGAGTATCACACACTAGATATTACACACCGGTCACAATACTGGAGGATTAGGAGTATCACACTCTAGATATTACACACCGGTCACTATACTGGGGGGATTAGGAGTATCACACACTAGATATTATACACCGGTCACAATACTGGAGGATTAGGAGTATCACACACTAGATATTACACACTGGTCACCATACTGTAAGGGATTAGGAGTATCACACACTAGATATTACACACCGCTCACAATACTGGAGGGATTAGGAGTATCACACACTAGATATTACACACCGGTCACTATACTGGGGGGATTAGGAGTATCACACACTAGATATTAAACACCGGTCACCATACTGGGGGGGATTAGGAGTATCACACACTAGATATTACACACTGGTCACCATACTGGAGGGATTAGGAGTATCACACACTAGATATTACACACCGGTCACCATACTGGAGGATTAGGAGTATCACACACTAGATATTACACACCGGTCACCATACTGGAGGGATTAGGAGTATCACACACTAGATATTACACACCGGTCACCATACTGGGGGGATTAGGAGTATCACACACTAGATATTACACAGCGGTCACCATACTGGGGGGATTAGGAGTATCACACACTAGATATTACACACCGGTCACCATACTGGAGGATTAGGAGTATCACACACTAGATATTACACACCGGTCACCATACTGGAGGATTAGGAGTATCACACACTAGATATTACACACTGGTCACTATACTGGAGGGGGATTAGGAGTATCACACACTAGATATTACACACTGGTCACCATACTGGAGGGATTAGGAGTATCACACACTAGATATTACACACTGGTCACCATACTGGGGTGATTAGGAGTATCACACACTAGATATTACACACTGGTCACCATACTGGAGGGATTAGGAGTATCACACACTAGATATTACACACTGGTCACCATACTGGAGGGATTAGGAGTATCACACACTAGATATTACACACTGGTCACCATACTGGGGTGATTAGGAGTATCACACACTAGATATTACACACCGGTCACCATACTGGGGTGATTAGGAGTATCACACACTAGATATTACACACTGGTCACCATACTGGGGGGGATTAGGAGTATCACACACTAGATATTACACACCGGTCACCATACTGGGGGGATTAGGAGTATCACACACTAGATATTACACACCGGTCACTATACTGGGGGGATTAGGAGTATCACACACTAGATATTACACACCGGTCACCATACTGGAGGGGATTAGGAGTATCACACACTAGATATTACACACCGGTCACAATACTGGAGGATTAGGAGTATCACACTCTAGATATTACACACCGGTCACTATACTGGGGGGATTAGGAGTATCACACACTAGATATTATACACCGGTCACAATACTGGAGGATTAGGAGTATCACACACTAGATATTACACACTGGTCACCATACTGTAAGGGATTAGGAGTATCACACACTAGATATTACACACCGCTCACAATACTGGAGGGATTAGGAGTATCACACACTAGATATTACACACCGGTCACTATACTGGGGGGATTAGGAGTATCACACACTAGATATTAAACACCGGTCACCATACTGGGGGGGATTAGGAGTATCACACACTAGATATTACACACTGGTCACCATACTGGAGGGATTAGGAGTATCACACACTAGATATTACACACCGGTCACCATACTGGAGGATTAGGAGTATCACACACTAGATATTACACACCGGTCACCATACTGGAGGGATTAGGAGTATCACACACTAGATATTACACACCGGTCACCATACTGGGGGGATTAGGAGTATCACACACTAGATATTACACACCGGTCACCATACTGGGGGGATTAGGAGTATCACACACTAGATATTACACACCGGTCACCATACTGGAGGATTAGGAGTATCACACACTAGATATTACACACCGGTCACCATACTGGAGGGATTAGGAGTATCACACACTAGATATTACACACCGGTCACCATACTGGAGGGGATTAGGAGTATCACACACTAGATATTACACACCGGTCACAATACTGGAGGATTAGGAGTATCACACACTAGATATTACACACCGGTCACTATACTGGGGGGATTAGGAGTATCACACACTAGATATTACACACCGGTCACAATACTGGAGGATTAGGAGTATCACACACTAGATATTACACACTGGTCACCATACTGTAAGGGATTAGGAGTATCACACACTAGATATTACACACCGCTCACAATACTGGAGGGATTAGGAGTATCACACACTAGATATTACACACCGGTCACTATACTGGGGGGATTAGGAGTATCACACACTCGATATTACACACTGGTCACCATACTGGAGGATTAGGGGTATCACACACTAGATATTACACACTGGTCACCATACTGGGGGGGATTAGGAGTATCACACACTAGATATTACACACCGGTTACCATACTGGGGGGATTAGGAGTATCACACACTAGATATTACACACCGGTCACCATACTGGAGGATTAGGAGTATCATACACTAGATATTACACACCGGTCACCATACTGGGAGGGATTAGGAGTATCACACACTAGATATTACACACCAGTCACCATACTGGAGGATTAGGAGTATCACACACTAGATATTACACACCGGTCACCATACTGGAGGGATTAGGAGTATCACACACTAGATATTACACACCGGTCACCATACTGGGAGGGATTAGGAGTATCACACACTAGATATTACACACCGGTCACCATACTGGGGGGATTAGGAGTATCACACACTAGATATTACACACTGGTCACCATACTGGGGGGATTAGGAGTATCACACACTAGATATTACACACTGGTCACCATACTGGGGGGATTAGGAGTATCACACACTAGATATTACACACCGGTCACCATACTGGGGGGATTAGGAGTATCACACACTAGATATTACACACCGGTCACCATACTGGGGGGATTAGGAGTATCACACACTAGATATTACACACTGGTCACCATACTGGGGGGATTAGGAGTATCACACACTAGATATTACACACTGGTCACCATACTGGGGGGATTAGGAGTATCACACACTAGATATTACACACCGGTCACCATACTGGGGGGATTAGGAGTATCACACACTAGATATTACACACCGGTCACCATACTGGGGGGATTAGGAGTATCACACACTAGATATTACACACCGGTCACAATACTGGAGGATTAGGAGTATCACACACTAGATATTACACAGCGGTCACCATACTGGGGGGATTAGGAGTATCACACACTAGATATTACACAACGGTCACAATACTGGAGGATTAGGAGTATCACACACTAGATATTACACACCGGTCACCATACTGGAGGGATTAGGAGTATCACACACTAGATATTACACACCGGTCACTATACTGGGGGGATTAGGAGTATCACACACTAGATATTACACACTGGTCACCATACTGGGGGGATTAGGAGTATCACACACTAGATATTATACACCGGTCACAATACTGGAGGATTAGGAGTATCACACACTAGATATTACACACCGGTCACTATACTGGGGGGATTAGGAGTATCACACACTAGATATTACACACCGGTCACAATACTGGAGGATTAGGAGTATCACACACTAGATATTACACACCGGTCACTATACTGGGGGGATTAGGAGTATCACACACTAGATATTATACACCGGTCACAATACTGGAGGATTAGGAGTATCACACACTAGATATTACACACCGGTCACTATACTGGGGGGATTAGGAGTATCACACACTAGATATTATACACCAGTCACAATACTGGAGGATTAGGAGTATCACACACTAGATATTACACACCGGTCACAATACTGGAGGATTAGGAGTATCACACACTAGATATTACACACTGGTCACCATACTGTAAGGGATTAGGAGTATCACACACTAGATATTACACACCAGTCACCATACTGGAGGGGATTAGGAGTATCACACACTAGATATTACACACCGGTCACCATACTGGAGGGGATTAGGAGTATCACACACTAGATATTACACACCGGTCACCATACTGGAGGATTAGGGGTATCACACACTAGATATTACACACTGGTCACTATACTGGAGGGGGATTAGGAGTATCACACACTAGATATTACACACCGGTCACCATACTGGGGGGATTAGGAGTATCACACACTAGATATTACACACTGGTCACCATACTGGAGGGATTAGGAGTATCACACACTAGATATTACACACTGGTCACCATACTGGAGGGATTAGGAGTATCACACACTAGATATTACACACTGGTCACCATACTGGGGTGATTAGGAGTATCACACACTAGATATTACACACCGGTCACCATACTGGGGGGATTAGGAGTATCACACACTAGATATTACACACTGGTCACCATACTGAGGGGGATTAGGAGTATCACACACTAGATATTACACACCGGTCACCATACTGGGGGGATTAGGAGTATCACACACTAGATATTACACACTGGTCACCATACTGGGGGGATTAGGAGTATCACACACTAGATATTACACACCGGTCACAATACTGGAGGATTAGGAGTATCACACACTAGATATTACACATTGGTCACCATACTGGGGGGGATTAGGAGTATCACACACTAGATATTACACACCGGTCACCATACTGGGGGGATTAGGAGTATCACACACTAGATATTACACAACGGTCACAATACTGGAGGATTAGGAGTATCACACACTAGATATTACACACCGGTCACCATACTGGAGGGATTAGGAGTATCACACACTAGATATTACACACCGGTCACCATACTGGAGGGGATTAGGAGTATCACACACTAGATATTACACACCGGTCACAATACTGGAGGGTTAGGAGTATCACACACTAGATATTACACACCGGTCACTATACTGGGGGGATTAGGAGTATCACACACTAGATATTATACACCGGTCACAATACTGGAGGATTAGGAGTATCACACACTAGATATTACACACCGGTCACTATACTGGGGGGATTAGGAGTATCACACACTAGATATTATACACCGGTCACAATACTGGAGGATTAGGAGTATCACACACTAGATATTACACACCGGTCACAATACTGGAGGATTAGGAGTATCACACACTAGATATTACACACTGGTCACCATACTGTAAGGGATTAGGAGTATCACACACTAGATATTACACACCGGTCACCATACTGGAGGGGATTAGGAGTATCACACACTAGATATTACACACCGGTCACAATACTGGAGGATTAGGAGTATCACACACTAGATATTACACACTGGTCACCATACTGTAAGGGATTAGGAGTATCACACACTAGATATTACACACCGCTCACAATACTGGAGGGATTAGGAGTATCACACACTAGATATTACACACCGGTCACTATACTGGGGGGATTAGGAGTATCACACACTCGATATTACACACTGGTCACCATACTGGAGGATTAGGAGTATCACACACTAGATATTACACACTGGTCACCATACTGGGGGGATTAGGAGTATCACACACTAGATATTACACACCGGTCACCATACTGGGGGGATTAGGAGTATCACACACTAGATATTACACACCGGTCACCATACTGGAGGATTAGGAGTATCACACACTAGATATTACACACCGGTCACCATACTGGAGGATTAGGAGTATCACACACTAGATATTACACACCAGTCACCATACTGGAGGGATTAGGAGTATCACACACTAGATATTACACACCGGTCACCATACTGGGAGGGATTAGGAGTATCACACACTAGATATTACACACCAGTCACCATACTGGAGGATTAGGAGTATCACACACTAGATATTACACACCGGTCACCATACTGGAGGGATTAGGAGTATCACACACTAGATATTACACACCGGTCACCATACTGGGAGGGATTAGGAGTATCACACACTAGATATTACACACCGGTCACCATACTGGAGGGATTAGGAGTATCACACACTAGATATTACACACCGGTCACCATACTGGGAGGGATTAAGAGTATCACACACTAGATATTACACACCGGTCACCATACTGGGGGGATTAGGAGTATCACACACTAGATATTACACACTGGTCACCATACTGGGGGGATTAGGAGTATCACACACTAGATATTAACACACCGGTCACCATACTGGGGGGATTAGGAGTATCACACACTAGATATTACACACCGGTCACCATACTGGGGGGATTAGGAGTATCACACACTAGATATTACACACTGGTCACTATACTGGAGGATTAAAAGTATCACACACTAGATATTACACACCGGTCACCATACTGGGGGGATTAGGAGTATCACACACTAGATATTACACACTGGTCACTATACTGGAGGGGGATTAGGAGTATCACACACTAGATATTACACACTGGTCACCATACTGGAGGGATTAGGAGTACCACACACTAGATATTACACACCGGTCACCATACTGGGGGGATTAGGAGTATCACACACTAGATATTACACACTGGTCACCATACTGGGGTGATTAGGAGTATCACACACTAGATATTCCACACTGGTCACCATACTGGAGGGATTAGGAGTATCACACACTAGATATTACACACTGGTCACCATACTGGAGGGATTAGGAGTATCACACACTAGATATTACACACTGGTCACCATACTGGGGTGATTAGGAGTATCACACACACTAGATATTACACACCGGTCACCATACTGGGAGGGATTAGGAGTATCACACACTAGATATTACACACCGGTCACCATACTGGGGTGATTAGGAGTATCACACACACTAGATATTACACACCGGTCACCATACTGGAGGGATTAGGAGTATCACACACTAGATATTACACACCGGTCACCATACTGGGAGGGATTAGGAGTATCACACACTAGATATTACACACCGGTCACCATACTGGGGGGATTAGGAGTATCACACACTAGATATTACACACTGGTCACCATACTGGGGGGATTAGGAGTATCACACACTAGATATTACACACCGGTCACCATACTGGGGGGATTAGGAGTATCACACACTAGATATTACACACCGGTCACCATACTGGAGGATTAGGGGTATCACACACTAGATATTACACACTGGTCACTATACTGGAGGGGGATTAGGAGTATCACACACTAGATATTACACACTGGTCACCATACTGGAGGGATTAGGAGTATCACACACTAGATATTACACACCGGTCACCATACTGGGGGGATTAGGAGTATCACACACTAGATATTACACACTGGTCACCATACTGGGGTGATTAGGAGTATCACACACTAGATATTACACACTGGTCACTATACTGGAGGATTAAGAGTATCACACACTAGATATTACACACCGGTCACCATACTGGGGGGATTAGGAGTATCACACACTAGATATTACACACTGGTCACCATACTGGAGGGATTAGGAGTATCACACACTAGATATTACACACTGGTCACCATACTGGAGGGATTAGGAGTATCACACACTAGATATTACACACTGGTCACCATACTGGGGTGATTAGGAGTATCACACACTAGATATTACACACCGGTCACCATACTGGGGGGATTAGGAGTATCACACACTAGATATTACACACCGGTCACCATACTGGGGGGGATTAGGAGTATCACACACTAGATATTACACACTGGTCACCATACTGAGGGGGATTAGGAGTATCACACACTAGATATTACACACTGGTCACCATACTGGGGGGATTAGGAGTATCACACACTAGATATTACACACTGGTCACCATACTGGGGGGATTAGGAGTATCACACACTAGATATTACACACTGGTCACCATACTGAGGGGGATTAGGAGTATCACACACTAGATATTACACACCGGTCACCATACTGGGGGGATTAGGAGTATCACACACTAGATATTACACACCGGTCACCATACTGGAGGATTAGGGGTATCACACACTAGATATTACACACTGGTCACTATACTGGAGGGGGATTAGGAGTATCACACACTAGATATTACACACTGGTCACCATACTGGAGGGATTAGGAGTATCACACACTAGATATTACACACCGGTCACCATACTGGGGGGATTAGGAGTATCACACACTAGATATTACACACCGGTCACCATACTGGGGGGATTAGGAGTATCACACACTAGATATTACACACCGGTCACCATACTGGAGGATTAGGAGTATCACACACTAGATATTACACACCGGTCACCATACTGGAGGGATTAGGAGTATCACACACTAGATATTACACACCGGTCACCATACTGGAGGGGATTAGGAGTATCACACACTAGATATTACACACCGGTCACAATACTGGAGGATTAGGAGTATCACACACTAGATATTACACACCGGTCACTATACTGGGGGGATTAGGAGTATCACACACTAGATATTACACACCGGTCACAATACTGGAGGATTAGGAGTATCACACACTAGATATTACACACTGGTCACCATACTGTAAGGGATTAGGAGTATCACACACTAGATATTACACACCGCTCACAATACTGGAGGGATTAGGAGTATCACACACTAGATATTACACACCGGTCACTATACTGGGGGGATTAGGAGTATCACACACTCGATATTACACACTGGTCACCATACTGGAGGATTAGGGGTATCACACACTAGATATTACACACTGGTCACCATACTGGGGGGGATTAGGAGTATCACACACTAGATATTACACACCGGTTACCATACTGGGGGGATTAGGAGTATCACACACTAGATATTACACACCGGTCACCATACTGGAGGATTAGGAGTATCATACACTAGATATTACACACCGGTCACCATACTGGGAGGGATTAGGAGTATCACACACTAGATATTACACACCAGTCACCATACTGGAGGATTAGGAGTATCACACACTAGATATTACACACCGGTCACCATACTGGAGGGATTAGGAGTATCACACACTAGATATTACACACCGGTCACCATACTGGGAGGGATTAGGAGTATCACACACTAGATATTACACAACGGTCACCATACTGGGGGGATTAGGAGTATCACACACTAGATATTACACACTGGTCACCATACTGGGGGGATTAGGAGTATCACACACTAGATATTACACACTGGTCACCATACTGGGGGGATTAGGAGTATCACACACTAGATATTACACACCGGTCACCATACTGGGGGGATTAGGAGTATCACACACTAGATATTACACACCGGTCACCATACTGGGGGGATTAGGAGTATCACACACTAGATATTACACACTGGTCACCATACTGGGGGGATTAGGAGTATCACACACTAGATATTACACACTGGTCACCATACTGGGGGGATTAGGAGTATCACACACTAGATATTACACACCGGTCACCATACTGGGGGGATTAGGAGTATCACACACTAGATATTACACACCGGTCACCATACTGGGGGGATTAGGAGTATCACACACTAGATATTACACACCGGTCACAATACTGGAGGATTAGGAGTATCACACACTAGATATTACACATTGGTCACCATACTGGGGGGGATTAGGAGTATCACACACTAGATATTACACAGCGGTCACCATACTGGGGGGATTAGGAGTATCACACACTAGATATTACACAACGGTCACAATACTGGAGGATTAGGAGTATCACACACTAGATATTACACACCGGTCACCATACTGGAGGGATTAGGAGTATCACACACTAGATATTACACACCGGTCACAATACTGGAGGATTAGGAGTATCACACACTAGATATTACACACCGGTCACTATACTGGGGGGATTAGGAGTATCACACACTAGATATTATACACCGGTCACAATACTGGAGGATTAGGAGTATCACACACTAGATATTACACACCGGTCACTATACTGGGGGGATTAGGAGTATCACACACTAGATATTATACACCAGTCACAATACTGGAGGATTAGGAGTATCACACACTAGATATTACACACCGGTCACAATACTGGAGGATTAGGAGTATCACACACTAGATATTACACACTGGTCACCATACTGTAAGGGATTAGGAGTATCACACACTAGATATTACACACCGGTCACCATACTGGAGGGGATTAGGAGTATCACACACTAGATATTACACACTGGTCACCATACTGTAAGGGATTAGGAGTATCACACACTAGATATTACACACCGGTCACCATACTGGAGGGGATTAGGAGTATCACACACTAGATATTACACACCGGTCACCATACTGGAGGATTAGGGGTATCACACACTAGATATTACACACTGGTCACTATACTGGAGGGGGATTAGGAGTATCACACACTAGATATTACACACTGGTCACCATACTGGAGGGATTAGGAGTATCACACACTAGATATTACACACCGGTCACCATACTGGGGGGATTAGGAGTATCACACACTAGATATTACACACTGGTCACCATACTGGAGGGATTAGGAGTATCACACACTAGATATTACACACTGGTCACCATACTGGAGGGATTAGGAGTATCACACACTAGATATTACACACTGGTCACCATACTGGGGTGATTAGGAGTATCACACACTAGATATTACACACCGGTCACCATACTGGGGGGATTAGGAGTATCACACACTAGATATTACACACTGGTCACCATACTGAGGGGGATTAGGAGTATCACACACTAGATATTACACACCGGTCACCATACTGGGGGGATTAGGAGTATCACACACTAGATATTACACACTGGTCACCATACTGGGGGGATTAGGAGTATCACACACTAGATATTACACACCGGTCACAATACTGGAGGATTAGGAGTATCACACACTAGATATTACACATTGGTCACCATATTGGGGGGGATTAGGAGTATCACACACTAGATATTACACACCGGTCACCATACTGGGGGGATTAGGAGTATCACACACTAGATATTACACAACGGTCACAATACTGGAGGATTAGGAGTATCACACACTAGATATTACACACCGGTCACCATACTGGAGGGATTAGGAGTATCACACACTAGATATTACACACCGGTCACCATACTGGAGGGGATTAGGAGTATCACACACTAGATATTACACACCGGTCACAATACTGGAGGGTTAGGAGTATCACACACTAGATATTACACACCGGTCACTATACTGGGGGGATTAGGAGTATCACACACTAGATATTATACACCGGTCACAATACTGGAGGATTAGGAGTATCACACACTAGATATTACACACCGGTCACTATACTGGGGGGATTAGGAGTATCACACACTAGATATTATACACCGGTCACAATACTGGAGGATTAGGAGTATCACACACTAGATATTACACACCGGTCACAATACTGGAGGATTAGGAGTATCACACACTAGATATTACACACTGGTCACCATACTGTAAGGGATTAGGAGTATCACACACTAGATATTACACACCGCTCACAATACTGGAGGGATTAGGAGTATCACACACTAGATATTACACACCGGTCACTATACTGGGGGGATTAGGAGTATCACCCACTCGATATTACACACTGGTCACCATACTGGAGGATTAGGAGTATCACACACTAGATATTACACACTGGTCACCATACTGGGGGGGATTAGGAGTATCACACACTAGATATTACACACCGGTCACCATACTGGGGGGATTAGGAGTATCACACACTAGATATTACACACCGGTCACCATACTGGAGGATTAGGAGTATCACACACTAGATATTACACACCGGTCACCATACTGGAGGATTAGGAGTATCACACACTAGATATTACACACCAGTCACCATACTGGAGGGATTAGGAGTATCACACACTAGATATTACACACCGGTCACCATACTGGGAGGGATTAGGAGTATCACACACTAGATATTACACACCAGTCACCATACTGGAGGATTAGGAGTATCACACACTAGATATTACACACCGGTCACCATACTGGAGGGATTAGGAGTATCACACACTAGATATTACACACCGGTCACCATACTGGGAGGGATTAGGAGTATCACACACTAGATATTACACACCGGTCACCATACTGGAGGGATTAGGAGTATCACACACTAGATATTACACACCGATCACCATACTGGGAGGGATTAAGAGTATCACACACTAGATATTACACACCGGTCACCATACTGGGGGGATTAGGAGTATCACACACTAGATATTACACACCGGTCACAATACTGGAGGGTTAGGAGTATCACACACTAGATATTACACACCGGTCACTATACTGGGGGGATTAGGAGTATCACACACTAGATATTATACACCGGTCACAATACTGGAGGATTAGGAGTATCACACACTAGATATTACACACCGGTCACTATACTGGGGGGATTAGGAGTATCACACACTAGATATTATACACCGGTCACAATACTGGAGGATTAGGAGTATCACACACTAGATATTACACACCGGTCACAATACTGGAGGATTAGGAGTATCACACACTAGATATTACACACTGGTCACCATACTGTAAGGGATTAGGAGTATCACACACTAGATATTACACACCGGTCACCATACTGGAGGGGATTAGGAGTATCACACACTAGATATTACACACCGGTCACAATACTGGAGGATTAGGAGTATCACACACTAGATATTACACACTGGTCACCATACTGGGGGGGATTAGGAGTATCACACACTAGATATTACACACCGGTCACCATACTGGGGGGATTAGGAGTATCACACACTAGATATTACACACCGCTCACAATACTGGAGGATTAGGAGTATCACACACTAGATATTACACACTGGTCACCATACTGGGGGGATTAGGAGTATCACACACTAGATATTACACACCGCTCACAATACTGGAGGGATTAGGAGTATCACACACTAGATATTACACACTGGTCACCATACTGGGGGGGATTAGGAGTATCACACACTAGATATTACACACCGGTCACCATACTGGGGGGATTAGGAGTATCACACACTAGATATTACACACCGGTCACCATACTGGAGGATTAGGAGTATCACACACTAGATATTACACACCGGTCACCATACTGGAGGATTAGGAGTATCACACACTAGATATTACACACCAGTCACCATACTGGAGGGATTAGGAGTATCACACACTAGATATTACACACCGGTCACCATACTGGGAGGGATTAGGAGTATCACACACTAGATATTACACACCAGTCACCATACTGGAGGATTAGGAGTATCACACACTAGATATTACACACCGGTCACCATACTGGAGGGATTAGGAGTATCACACACTAGATATTACACACCGGTCACCATACTGGGAGGGATTAGGAGTATCACACACTAGATATTACACACCGGTCACCATACTGGAGGGATTAGGAGTATCACACACTAGATATTACACACCGGTCACCATACTGGGAGGGATTAAGAGTATCACACACTAGATATTACACACCGGTCACCATACTGGGGGGATTAGGAGTATCACACACTAGATATTACACACTGGTCACCATACTGGGGGGATTAGGAGTATCACACACTAGATATTACACACCGGTCACCATACTGGGGGGATTAGGAGTATCACACACTAGATATTACACACCGGTCACCATACTGGGGGGATTAGGAGTATCACACACTAGATATTACACACCGGTCACCATACTGGAGGATTAGGGGTATCACACACTAGATATTACACTCTGGTCACTATACTGGAGGATTAAAAGTATCACACACTAGATATTACACACCGGTCACCATACTGGGGGGATTAGGAGTATCACACACTAGATATTACACACTGGTCACTATACTGGAGGGGGATTAGGAGTATCACACACTAGATATTACACACTGGTCACCATACTGGAGGGATTAGGAGTATCACACACTAGATATTACACACCGGTCACCATACTGGGGGGATTAGGAGTATCACACACTAGATATTACACACTGGTCACCATACTGGGGTGATTAGGAGTATCACACACTAGATATTCCACACTGGTCACCATACTGGAGGGATTAGGAGTATCACACACTAGATATTACACACTGGTCACCATACTGGAGGGATTAGGAGTATCACACACTAGATATTACACACTGGTCACCATACTGGGGTGATTAGGAGTATCACACACACTAGATATTACACACCGGTCACCATACTGGAGGGATTAGGAGTATCACACACTAGATATTACACACCGGTCACCATACTGGGAGGGATTAGGAGTATCACACACTAGATATTACACACCGGTCACCATACTGGGGTGATTAGGAGTATCACACACACTAGATATTACACACCGGTCACCATACTGGAGGGATTAGGAGTATCACACACTAGATATTACACACCGGTCACCATACTGGGAGGGATTAGGAGTATCACACACTAGATATTACACACCGGTCACCATACTGGGGGGATTAGGAGTATCACACACTAGATATTACACACTGGTCACCATACTGGGGGGATTAGGAGTATCACACACTAGATATTACACACCGGTCACCATACTGGGGGGATTAGGAGTATCACACACTAGATATTACACACCGGTCACCATACTGGAGGATTAGAGGTATCACACACTAGATATTACACACTGGTCACTATACTGGAGGGGGATTAGGAGTATCACACACTAGATATTACACACTGGTCACCATACTGGAGGGATTAGGAGTATCACACACTAGATATTACACACCGGTCACCATACTGGGGGGATTAGGAGTATCACACACTAGATATTACACACTGGTCACCATACTGGGGTGATTAGGAGTATCACACACTAGATATTACACACTGGTCACTATACTGGAGGATTAAGAGTATCACACACTAGATATTACACACCGGTCACCATACTGGGGGGATTAGGAGTATCACACACTAGATATTACACACTGGTCACCATACTGGAGGGATTAGGAGTATCACACACTAGATATTACACACTGGTCACCATACTGGAGGGATTAGGAGTATCACACACTAGATATTACACACTGGTCACCATACTGGGGTGATTAGGAGTATCACACACTAGATATTACACACCGGTCACCATACTGGGGGGATTAGGAGTATCACACACTAGATATTACACACTGGTCACCATACTGGGGGGATTAGGAGTATCACACACTAGATATTACACACCGGTCACCATACTGGGGGGGATTAGGAGTATCACACACTAGATATTACACACTGGTCACCATACTGAGGGGGATTAGGAGTATCACACACTAGATATTACACACTGGTCACCATACTGGGGGGATTAGGAGTATCACACACTAGATATTACACACTGGTCACCATACTGGGGGGATTAGGAGTATCACACACTAGATATTACACACTGGTCACCATACTGAGGGGGATTAGGAGTATCACACACTAGATATTACACACCGGTCACCATACTGGGGGGATTAGGAGTATCACACACTAGATATTACACACCGGTCACCATACTGGAGGATTAGGGGTATCACACACTAGATATTACACACTGTTCACTATACTGGAGGGGGATTAGGAGTATCACACACTAGATATTACACACTGGTCACCATACTGGAGGGATTAGGAGTATCACACACTAGATATTACACACCGGTCACCATACTGGGGGGATTAAGAGTATCACACACTAGATATTATACACTGGTCACCATACTGGAGGGATTAGGAGTATCACACACTAGATATTACACACCGGTCACCATACTGGGGGGATTAGGAGTATCACACACTAGATATTACACACTGGTCACCATACTGGGGTGATTAGGAGTATCACACACTAGATATTACACACTGGTCACCATACTGGGGGGATTAGGAGTATCACACACTAGATATTACACACTGGTCACCATACTGAGGGGGATTAGGAGTATCACACACTAGATATTACACACCGGTCACCATACTGGAGGATTAGGAGTATCACACACTAGATATTACACACTGGTCCCCATACTGGAGGATTAGGAGTATCACACACTAGATATTACACACTGGTCACCATACTGGGGGGATTAGGAGTATCACACACTAGATATTACACACTGGTCACCATACTGAGGGGGATTAGGAGTATCACACACTAGATATTACACACCGGTCACCATACTGGGGGGATTAGGAGTATCACACACTAGATATTACACACTGGTCACAATACTGGAGGATTAGGAGTATCACACACTAGATATTACACACTGGTCACAATACTGGAGGATTAGGAGTATCACACACTAGATATTACACACTGGTCCCCATACTGGAGGATTAGGAGTATCACACACTAGATATTACACACTGGTCACCATACTGGGGGGATTAGGAGTATCACACACTAGATATTACACACTGGTCACCATACTGAGGGGGATTAGGAGTATCACACACTAGATATTACACACCGGTCACCATACTGGAGGATTAGGAGTATCACACACTAGATATTACACACTGGTCACTATACTGGAGGGGGATTAGGAGTATCACACACTAGATATTACACACTGGTCACCATACTGGAGGGATTAGGAGTATCACACACTAGATATTACACACTGGTCACCATACTGGGGTGATTAGGAGTATCACACACTAGATATTACACACTGGTCACCATACTGGAGGGATTAGGAGTATCACACACTAGATATTACACACTGGTCACCATACTGGAGGGATTAGGAGTATCACACACTAGATATTACACACTGGTCACCATACTGGGGTGATTAGGAGTATCACACACTAGATATTACACACCGGTCACAATTCTGGAGGATTAGGAGTATCACACACTAGATATTACACACCGGTCACTATACTGGGGGGATTAGGAGTATCACACACTAGATATTACACACCGGTCACCATACTGGAGGGGATTAGGAGTATCACACACTAGATATTACACACCGGTCACAATACTGGAGGATTAGGAGTATCACACACTAGATATTACACACCGGTCACTATACTGGGGGGATTAGGAGTATCACACACTAGATATTATACACCGGTCACAATACTGGAGGATTAGGAGTATCACACACTAGATATTACACACTGGTCACCATACTGGAGGGATTAGGAGTATCACACACTAGATATTACACACCGGTCACCATACTGGGGGGATTAGGAGTATCACACACTAGATATTACACACTGGTCACCATACTGGAGGGATTAGGAGTATCACACACTAGATATTACACACTGGTCACCATACTGGAGGGGGATTAGGAGTATCACACACTAGATATTAAACACCGGTCACCATACTGGGGGGATTAGGAGTATCACACACTAGATATTACACACTGGTCACCATACTGGAGGGATTAGGAGTATCACACACTAGATATTACACACCGGTCACCATACTGGGGGGGGATTAGGAGTATCACACACTAGATATTACACACTGGTCACTATACTGGGGGGATTAGGAGTATCACACACTAGATATTACACACTGGTCACCATACTGGGGGGATTAGGAGTATCACACACTAGATATTACACACTGGTCACCATACTGGAGGGATTAGTAGTATCACACACTAGATATTACACACCGGTCACTATACTGGGGGGATTAGGAGTATCACACACTCGATATTACACACTGGTCACCATACTGGAGGATTAGGAGTATCACACACTAGATATTACACACTGGTCACCATACTGGGGGGGATTAGGAGTATCACACACTAGATATTACACACCGGTCACCATACTGGAGGGATTAGGAGTATCACACACTAGATATTACACACTGGTCACCATACTGGGGGGATTAGGAGTATCACACACTAGATATTACACACCGGTCACCATACTGGAGGGGATTAGGAGTATCACACACTAGATATTACACACCGGTCACAATACTGGAGGATTAGGAGTATCACACACTAGATATTACACACCGGTCACTATACTGGGGGGATTAGGAGTATCACACACTAGATATTACACACCGGTCACAATACTGGAGGATTAGGAGTATCACACACTAGATATTACACACCGGTCACAATACTGGAGGATTAGGAGTATCACACACTAGATATTACACACCGCTCACTATACTGGGGGGATTAGGAGTATCACACACTAGATATAACACACTGGTCACCATACTGGAGGGGATTAGGAGTATCACACACTAGATATTAAACACCGGTCACCATACTGGAGGGGGATTAGGAGTATCACACACTAGATATTAAACACCGGTCACCATACTGGGGGGATTAGGAGTATCACACACTAGATATTACACACCGGTCACCATACTGGAGGATTAGGAGTATCACACACTAGATATTACACACCGGTCACCATACTGGAGGATTAGGAGTATCCCACACTAGATATTACACACCGGTCACCATACTGGAGGATTAGGAGTATCACACACTAGATATTACACACCGGTCACCATACTGGGAGGGATTAGGAGTATCACACACTAGATATTACACACTGGTCACCATACTGGAGGATTAGGAGTATCACACACTAGATATTACACACTGGTCACCATACTGGGGGTATTAGGAGTATCACACACTAGATATTACACACTGGTCACTATACTGGGGGGGATTAGGAGTATCACACACTAGATATTACACACTGGTCACCATACTGGGGGGATTAGGAGTATCACACACTAGATATTACACACTGGTCACCATACTGGGGGTATTAGGAGTATCACACACTAGATATTACACACTGGTCACTATACTGGGGGGGATTAGGAGTATCACACACTAGATATTACACACCGGTCACCATACTGGAGGGGATTAGGAGTATCACACACTAGATATTACACACCGGTCACAATACTGGAGGATTAGGAGTATCACACACTAGATATTACACACCGGTCACTATACTGGGGGGATTAGGAGTATCACACACTAGATATTACACACCGGTCACTATACTGGGGGGATTAGGAGTATCACACACTAGATATTACTAGAGATGAGCGAACACTAAAATGTTCGAGGTTCGAAATTCGATTCGAACAGCCGCTCAATGTTTGTGTGTTCGAACGGGTTTCGAACCCCATTATAGTCTATGGGGAACAGATACTCGTTAAGGGGGAAACCCAAATCCGTGTCTGGAGGGTCACCAAGTCCACTATGACACCCCAGGAAATGATGCCAACACCTCTGGAATGACACTGGGACAGCAGGGGAAGCATGTCTGGGGGCATCTAACACACCAAAGACCCTCTATTACCCCAACATCACAGCCTAACAACTACACACTTTACACACTCAATACCACATCTCTGACAGTAGGAAAACACCTTGAAACATGTGTATTTGGCACTTGCAGTGAGGAGAGCTTGTCACCAGCAGTGAATTTGGCCCTTGTAGTAAGTTGAGGTTGGCACCAACATTTGTTTTGAAAATCAGGGTGGATTGAGCCTCTAACCAGCAGAGTTTGGGCAAATTCATGGTGGAGGGAGCCTCTAAACAGCCCAGTTTGGACCAATTCATGGTGGAGGGAGCCTCTAACCAGCCCAGTTTGGGCAAATTCATGGTGGAGGGAGCCTCTAACCAGCCCAGTTTGGACCAATTAATGGTGGAGGGAGCCTCTAACCAGCCCAGTTTGGACCAATTAATGGTGGAGGGAGCCTCTAACCAGCCCAGTTTGGACCAATTAATGGTGGAGGGAGCCTCTAACCAGCCCAGTTTGGACCAATTAATGGTGGAGGGAGCCTCTAACCACCCCAGTTTGGACCAATTCATGGTGGAGGGAGCCTCTAAACAGCCAAGTTTGGACCAATTCATGGTGGAGGGAGCCTCTAAAAACCCCAGTTTGGACCAATTCATGGTGGAGGGAGCCTCTAACCAGCCCAGTTTGGGCAAATTCATGGTGGAGGGAGCCTCTAAACAGCCCAGTTTGGGCAAATTCATGGTGGAGGGAGCTTCTAACCAGCCCAGTTTGGACCAATTAATGGTGGAGGGAGCCGCTAAACAGCCCAGTTTGGGCAAATTCATGGTGGAGGGAGCCTCTAAACAGCCCAGTTTGGACCAATTCATGGTGGAGGGAGCCTCTAAAAAACCCAGTTTGGACCAATTCATGGTGGAGGGAGCCTCTAAACAGCCCAGTTTGGGCAAATTCATGGTGGAGGGAGCCTCTAAACAGCCCAGTTTGCACAAATTCATGGTGGAGGGAGCCTCTAACCAGCCCAGTTTGGACCAATTAATGGTGGAGGGAGCCTCTAAACAGCCAAGTTTTGGGAAATTCATGGTGGAGGGAGCCTCTAACCAGCCCAGTTTGGACCAATTCATGGTGGAGGGAGCCTCTAAACAGCCCAGTTTGGGCAATATCATGGTGGAGGGAGCCTCTAAAAAACCCAGTTTGGACCAATTCATGGTGGAGGGAGCCTCTAACCAGCCCAGTTTGGACCAATTAATGGTGGAGGGAGCCTCTAAACAGCCAAGTTTGGACCAATTCATGGTGGAGGGAGCCTCTAACCAGCCCAGTTTGGGCAAATTCATGGTGGAGGGAGCCTCTAAACAGCCCAGTTTGGGCAAATTCATGGTGGAGGGAGCCTCTAACCAGCCCAGTTTGGACCAATTAATGGTGGAGGGAGCCTCTAAACAGCCCAGTTTGGACCAATTCATGGTGGAGGGAGCCTCTAAAAACCCCAGTTTGGACCAATTCATGGTGGAGGGAGCCTCTAAAAAACCCAGTTTGGACCAATTCATGGTGGAGGGAGCCTCTAACCAGCCCAGTTTGGACCAATTAATGGTGGAGGGAGCCTCTAAACAGCCCAGTTTGGACCAATTCATGGTGGAGGGAGCCTCTAAAAACCCCAGTTTGGACCAATTCATGGTGGAGGGAGCCTCTAACCAGCCCAGTTTGGACCAATTAATGGTGGAGGGAGCCTCTAACCAGCCCAGTTTGGACCAATTAATGGTGGAGGGAGCCTCTAACCAGCCCAGTTTGGACCAATTAATGGTGGAGGGAGCCTCTAACCACCCCAGTTTGGACCAATTCATGGTGGAGGGAGCCTCTAAACAGCCAAGTTTGGACCAATTCATGGTGGAGGGAGCCGCTAAACAGCCCAGTTTGGACCAATTCATGGTGGAGGGAGCCTCTAAAAACCCCAGTTTGGACCAATTCATGGTGGAGGGAGCCTCTAAAAAACCCAGTTTGGACCAATTCATGGTGTAGGGAGCCTCTAACCAGCCCAGTTTGGACCAATTAATGGTGGAGGGAGCCTCTAAACAGCCCAGTTTGGGCAAATTCATGGTGGAGGGAGCCTCTAAACAGCCAAGTTTGGACCAATTCATGGTGGAGGGAGCCTCTAAATACCCCAGTTTGGACCAATTCATGGTGGAGGGAGCCTCTAACCAGCCCAGTTTGGACCAATTAATGGTGGAGGGAGCCTCTAACCAGCCCAGTTTGGACCAATTAATGGTGGAGGGAGCCTCTAACCACCCCAGTTTGGACCAATTCATGGTGGAGGGAGCCTCTAAACAGCCAAGTTTGGACCAATTCATGGTGGAGGGAGCCTCTAAAAACCCCAGTTTGGACCAATTCATGGTGGAGGGAGCCTCTAACCAGCCCAGTTTGGGCAAATTCATGGTGGAGGGAGCCTCTAAACAGCCCAGTTTGGGCAAATTCATGGTGGAGGGAGCCTCTAACCAGCCCAGTTTGGACCAATTAATGGTGGAGGGAGCCGCTAAACAGCCCAGTTTGGGCAAATTCATGGTGGAGGGAGCCTCTAAACAGCCCAGTTTGGACCAATTCATGGTGGAGGGAGCCTCTAAAAAACCCAGTTTGGACCAATTTATGGTGGAGGGAGCCTCTAAACAGCCCAGTTTGGGCAAATTCATGGTGGAGGGAGCCTCTAATCAGCCCAGTTTGGACCAATTAATGGTGGAGGGAGCCTCTAAACAGCCAAGTTTTGGGAAATTCATGGTGGAGGGAGCCTCTAACCAGCCCAGTTTGGACCAATTAATGGTGGAGGGAGCCTCTAAACAGCCCAGTTTGGACCAATTCATGGTGGAGGGAGCCTCTAAACAGCCCAGTTTGGGCAAATTCATGGTGGAGGGAGCCTCTAAAAAACCCAGTTTGGACCAATTCATGGTGGAGGGAGCCTCTAACCAGCCCAGTTTGGGCAAATTCATGGTGGAGGGAGCCTCTAAACAGCCCAGTTTGGGCAAATTCATGGTGGAGGGAGCCTCTAACCAGCCCAGTTTGGACCAATTAATGGTGGAGGGAGCCGCTAAACAGCCCAGTTTGGGCAAATTCATGGTGGAGGGAGCCTCTAAACAGCCCAGTTTGGACCAATTCATGGTGGAGGGAGCCTCTAAAAAACCCAGTTTGGACCAATTCATGGTGGAGGGAGCCTCTAAACAGCCCAGTTTGGGCAAATTCATGGTGGAGGGAGCCTCTAACCAGCAGAGTTGTGGGAAAGCAGGGTGGAGGGAGCCTCTAACCAGCAGAGTTGGTGGAAATCAGGGTGGAGGGAGCCTCTAACCAGCAGAGTTGGGGGAAATCATGTTGGAGGGAGCCTAGTATTAGCAGAATTGTGCAACGCTTATGGTGGATGAGTATGAGGATGCGGAGGAATTGGAGAGGTTGAGTACAGACATGGAGTTTCATGTTGGGGTGCTTTACACAGGTGGGCACAAAAATGAAGGCTCTATCCAGTGGTGGTTCATTTTTATCAAAGTGAGCCGGTCCGCACTCTCAGCTGACAGACGGGTGCGCTTGTCAGTGATGATGCCACCGGCTGCACTGAACACCCTCTCAGATAGGACGCTGGCGGCAGGACAGGACAGCACCTCCAAGGCATATAGGGCAAGTTCAAGCCACAGGTCCAACTTCGACACCCAATACGTGTAGGGCGCAGAGGGGTCGGAGAGGACAGGGCTGTGGTCGGAAAGGTATTCCCGCAACATGCGCCTATACTTCTCACGCCTGGTGACACTAGGACCCTCCGTGGCGGCACTTTGGCGAGTGGGTGCCATCAAGGTGTCCCAGACCTTAGACAGTGTGCCCCTCGTTTGTGTGGACCGGTGAGAACTTGGTTGCCTAGTGGAGGAACTGCCCTCCCTGCCGCCAACGTCACATGCTGGAAACATCTCCATCATATTCTGCACCAATTGCCTGTGGCAAGCATTGATGCGATTGGCCCTCCCCTCTACCGGAATAAAAGACGAGATGTTGTTTTTATACCGGGGGTCAAGGATAGCAAAGATCCAGTACTGGTTGTCCTCCATGATTTTGACAATACGCTTGTCGGTTGTAAAGCACCCCAACATGAACTCAGCCATGTCTGCCACAGTGTTAGTTGGCATGACTCCTCTGGCCCTACCGGAAAGTTCAATCTCCATTTCCTCCTCATCCTCCATGTCTACCCATCCGCGCTGCAACAATGGGACGATTCGAAGTTGCCCGGAAGCCTCCTGTATCACCATCACATCATCGGACAACTCTTCTTCCTCCTCCTCCTCCTCCTCCTCCATTAAACGCAGTGAAGCGGACAGATGTGTGGACCTACTCTCCAGCTGTGACGGATCGGATGCTATCCCTAACTCCTCTGTGTGATCTGAGTTATCCCTGATGTCAATCAGGGATTCTCTCAGAACACACAAGAGCGGGATTGTAAGGCTCACCATCGCATCCTCAGAGCTCACCCTCCTTGTGGACTCCTCAAAGACCCGTAGGATGTCACAAAGGTCTCTCATCCATGGCCACTCATGGATGTGAAACTGAGGCAGCTGACTTTGTGGCACCCTAGGGTTTTGTAGCTGGTATTCCATCAAAGGTCTCTGCTGCTCAACCACTCTATTCAACATCTGAAACGTTGAGTTCCAGCGTGTGGGGACGTCGCACAAAAGCCGGTGTTGTGGCACATGCAGGCGTTGCTGGAGAGATTTTAAGCTAGCAGCGGCTACTGTCGACTTGCGAAAGTGGGCGCACATGCGCCGCACTTTCACCAGTAGCTCTGGAACATTGGGGTAGCTCTTTAGGAAACGTTGCACCACTAGGTTGAAGACGTGGGCCAGGCATGGAACATGTTGGAGTCCGGCAAGCTCCAGAGCTGCTACCAGGTTCCGGCCGTTATCACAAACGACCATGCCTGGGCCCAGGTGCAGCGGCTCAAACCATATTGCCGTCTCATCGAGGAGGGCATCCCTCACCTCGGAGGCAGTGTGCTGTCTGTCCCCCAAGCTGATCAGCTTCAGCACAGCCTGCTGACGTCTACCAACGCCAGTGCTGCAACGTTTCCAACTCGTAGCTGGGGTCAATCTAACAGCGGAGGAGGAGGCGGTGGCGGAGGAGGAGGCGGTGGCGGAGGAGGAGGCGGTAGAGGAGGAGGAGGAGGGGGGTGTTCTTCTCGTGTCCCTGCCAGGAATGTTAGGCGGGGAGACGAGGTACACCGGGCCAGTTTGGGAAGCAGTCCCAGCTTCAACTACATTCACCCAGTGTGCCGTCAGTGAAATGTAGCGTCCCTGTCCGCATGCACTTGTCCACGCGTCGGTGGTCAAGTGGACCTTTGTGCAAAGCGCGGAACTAAGGGCCCGCCTGATGTTGAGTGACACGTGCTGGTGCAAGGCGGGGACGGCACACCGGGAGAAGTAGTGACGGCTAGGGACGGCATAGCGAGGTGCCGCAGTTGCCATCAGGTCCAGGAAGGCGGGAGTTTCAACAAGCCGGAACGCCAACATCTCCTGGGCCAGCAGTTTAGCGATGTTGGCGTTCAAGGCTTGCGCGTGTGGGTGGTTAGCAGTGTATTTCTGCCGCCGCTCCAATGTCTGAGAGATGGTGGGTTGTTGTAAAGAAACGCCTGATGGTGCCTTTGATGGTGCAGGAGAAGGAGATAAGACAGGACCAGGGGAGGATGAGGTAGAAGTCAACAAAGTGGCGGAGGCAGATGAAGTGGTGTCCTGGCTCGTCCTCTGGAATGCATCGCCAGCACAGTCAGCAGTGGCAGTGGCAGAGGCAGAGGCAGTGGCAGAGGCAGTGGCAGTGGCGTGAACGGCAGGCGGCCTTTGTCCTGCCGTTGCTGCCTGCCACTGATTCCAGTGCTTGGATTCCAAATGACGGCGCATTGAAGTGGTGGACAGGTTGCTCTTCTCAGAGCCCCTAATCAATTTCGAGAGGCAAATTGTGCAGACAACACTATATCTGTCCTCGGCGCATTCCTTGAAAAAACTCCACACCTTCGAGAAACGTGCCCTCGAGGTGGGAGTTTTTCGGGGCTGGGTACGAACTGGAACATCTTGGGAGATTCCGGGTGTGGCCTGGCTTCGCCTAAGCTGCTGACCTCTGCCTCTGCCTCTAGCTACCCTTTTTGGTGCTGCACCTGCCTCAACATCCACACTACTTTCCCCGCTTGACATCCCCCCTGTCCAGGTCGGGTCAGTGTCCTCATCATCCACCACTTCCTCTTCCAACTCCTGTCTCATCTCCTCCTCCCGCACAATGCGCCGGTCAACTGGATGCCCTGACGGCAACTGCGTCACATCATCGTCGATGAGGGTGGGTTGCTGGTCATCCACCACCAAATCGAACGGAGATGGAGGAGACTCTAGTGTTTGAGCATCTGGACACAGATGCTCCTCTGTTAGGTTCGTGGAATCGTGACGTGGAGAGGCAGGTTGAGGGACAATGAAAGGAGCGGAGAACAGCTCTGGGGAGCAGGGACAGTTTGGGTTATTGTTCTGTAAAGCTTCGGAATTTTGGGAGGAAGGAAGACAAGACTGTTGGGTAATAGGAGGAGAGGAGGCAGAGTCTGACTGGCTGCTGGACAATGTGCTGTAAGCGTTCTCTGACAGCCATTGCAAGACCTGTTCCTGGTTCTCGGGCCTACTAAGGTTTGTACCCTGCAGTTTAGTTAATGTGGCAAGCAACCCTGGCACTGTGGAGTGGCGCAATGCTTGCTGCCCCACAGGAGTAGGCACGGGACGCCCTGTGGCTTCACTGCTACCTTGCTCCCCAGAACCATTCCCCCGACCTCGCCCACGGCCTCGTCCACGTCCCTTTCCGGGAGCCTTGCGCATTTTGAATTCCTAGTTAGAAATTGGCACTGTATACCAGTAGTAAAAATTGTGGGTGCACGTAACCCCAATATATTCTTTGAATTCCCAGTCAGACACTGGCACTATATGGCAGTAGCAAGAAATGAGGGTATTTATAACCCCAATATATTCTTTGAATTCCCAGTCAGACAATGGCACTGTATACCAGTAGTAAAAATTGTGGGTGCACGTAACCCCAATATATTCTTTGAATTCCCAGTCAGACACTGGCACTATATGGCAGTAGCAAGAAATGAGGGTATTTGTATTCCCAATATATTCTTTGAATTCCCAGTCAGACAATGGCACTGTATACCAGTAGTAAAAATAGTGGGTGTATATAGCCCCAATTCTATTGCTAGGGGACTTGCAGGGTATTTCTGGGGTGAAGGTGGGGGGGCACACCGTTGGAACGGGTATCGGGGTATATATCGGGTATACGGGAATACACTGACAGTGTATTCCATTCAGGATCCTGGGAAAGCTGGGTTGCGGCGATTGAGCCCGTCAGTGCCACGTTACACTGACAAGCTTCTCCCTGGAATTTAGCTCTTATAAGAGCTGTTGGTTGTCTTCTCCTTCCTATCCTAGCCTGTCCCTGCCTACCCAGAATCTAAGCCCTAGCTAGCTGGATGGAAACCTCCGTCCCCGGTGAATTGCAAGCTCAGAATGACGCGAACCTGGGCGGCGCTGTTCTTTTAAATTAGAGGTCACATGTTTTCGGCAGCCAATGGGTTTTGCCTACTTTTCTCAACGTCACCGGTGTCGTAGTTCCTGTCCCACCTACCCTGCGCTGTTATTGGAGCAAAAAAGGCGCCAGGGAAGGTGGGAGGGGAATCGAGTAATGGCGCACTTTACCACGCGGTGATCGATTCGATTCGAACATGCCGAACAGCCTAATATCCGATCGAACATGAGTTCCATAGAACACTGTTCGCTCATCTCTAGATATTACACACTGGTCACAATACTGGAGGATTAGGAGTATCACACACTAGATATTACACACTGGTCACCATACTGTAAGGGATTAGGAGTATCACACACTAGATATTACACACCGGTCACCATACTGGGGGGGATTAGGAGTATCACACACTAGATATTACACACCGCTCACCATACTGGAGGAGATTAGGAGTATCACACACTAGATATTAAACACCGGTCACCATACTGGAGGGGGATTAGGAGTATCACACACTAGATATTAAACACCGGTCACCATACTGGGGGGATTAGGAGTATCACACACTAGATATTAAACACCGGTCACCATACTGGAGGGGGATTAGGAGTATCACACACTAGATATTAAACACCGGTCACCATACTGGAAGGGATTAGGAGTATCACACACTAGATATTACACACTGGTCACCATACTGGAGGATTAGGAGTATCACACACTAGATATTACACACCGGTCACCATACTGGAGGATTAGGAGTATCACACACTAGATATTACACACCGGTCACCATACTGGAGGATTAGGAGTATCACACACTAGATATTACACACCGCTCACTATACTGGGGGGATTAGGAGTATCACACACTAGATATTAAACACCGGTCACCATACTGGAGGGGGATTAGGAGTATCACACACTAGATATTAAACACCGGTCACCATACTGGGGGGATTAGGAGTATCACACACTAGATATTACACACTGGTCACCATACTGGAGGATTAGGAGTATCACACACTAGATATTACACACCGGTCACCATACTGGGGTGATTAGGAGTATCACACACTAGATATTACACACTGGTCACCATACTGGAGGATTAGGAGTATCACACACTAGATATTACACACCGGTCACCATACTGGAGGATTAGGAGTATCACACACTAGATATTACACACCGGTCACCATACTGGAGGATTAGGAGTATCACACACTAGATATTACACACCGGTCACCATACTGGGAGGGATTAGGAGTATCACACACTAGATATTACACACCGGTCACCATACTGGGAGGGATTAGGAGTATCACACACTAGATATTACACACTGGTCACCATACTGGAGGATTAGGAGTATCACACACTAGATATTACACACTGGTCACCATACTGGGGTGATTAGGAGTATCACACACTAAATATTACACACCAGCCACTATACTGGGGGGGATTAGGAGTATCACACACTAGATATTACACACTGGTCACCATACTGGGGGGATTAGGAGTATCACACACTAGATATTACACACTGTTCACCATACTGGGGGGGATTAGGAGTATCACACACTAGATATTACACACTGGTCACCATACTGGGGGGATTAGGAGTATCACACACTAGATATTACACACTGGTCACCATACTGGAGGATTAGGAGTATCACACACTAGATATTACACACTGGTCACCATACTGGGGGGGATTAGGAGTATCACACACTAGATATTACACACTGGTCACCATACTGGGGGGATTAGGAGTATCACACACTAGATATTACACACCGGTCACCATATTGGGGGTATTAGGAGTATCACACACTAGATATTACACACTGGTCACTATACTGGGGGGGATTAGGAAGTATCACACACTAGATATTACACACTGGTCACCATACTGGGGGGATTAGGAGTATCACACACTAGATATTACACACCGGTCACCATATTGGGGGGTATTAGGAGTATCACACACTAGATATTACACACTGGTCACTATACTGGGGGGGATTAGGAGTATCACACACTAGATATTACACACCGGTCACCATACTGGGGGGATTAGGAGTATCACACACTAGATATTACACACCGGTCACCATACTGGAGGATTAGGAGTATCACACACTAGATATTACACACCGGTCACCATACTGGAGGATTAGGAGTATCACACACTAGATATTACACACTGGTCACTATACTGGAGGGGGATTAGGAGTATCACACACTAGATATTACACACCGGTCACCATACTGGGAGGGATTAGGAGTATCACACACTAGATATTACACACTGGTCACCATACTGGGAGGGATTAGGAGTATCACACACTAGATATTACACACTGGTCACCATACTGGGGGGATTAGGAGTATCACACACTAGATATTACACACCGGTCACCATACTGGGGGGATTAGGAGTATCACACACTAGATATTACACACCGGTCACCATACTGGGGGGATTAGGAGTATCACACACTAGATACTTCTGCTACACTCCTGCTACACTGCACCAAATACTCAGCTGTGAGGGCCGTCTACTACCAAAGACTCTCTGCCCACATCCCAGACTTCAGATCTGCAGACGAGAAGAGGAAACTCTACATCCTACTGGGAGAAGAAGAAGCCACTGTGGAGATCGCTGCCCAATACGTGTCCAGCTGTCACCAAACCAGAGGAAGATGAGACTCCATGGACTGTTATATTTATCCCAAAACACCCGCCCCGCCCCCACCTCCCCATATAGCAGTCACCAACGAAGAGGAAGACGAGACTCCACGGACTGTTATACCCCAAACCAACCGCCCTGCCCCCCCCCACCTCCAACCCCCCCCCATATAGCAGTCACCAACGAAGAGGGAGATGAGACTCCATGGACTGTTATAACCCAAACCCCCCCCCATACCCACCACCCACCCAACCCAACTCCCCCCCCCCACACACACACTTTACTAGCTTTGGCAATGCCAAATACCTATTCGGACGTGCCAATAAAGCATTTTTTGATTTGATTTGATTTGATATTACACACCGGTCACCATACTGGAGGATTAGGAGTATCACACACTAGATATTACACACCGGTCACCATACTGGGGGGGATTAGGAGTATCACACACTAGATATTACACACTGGTCACTATACTGGGGGGATTAGGAGTATCACACACTAGATATTACACACCGGTCACCATACTGGAGGAATTAGGAGTATCACACACTAGATATTACACACCGGTCACAATACTGGAGGATTAGGAGTATCACACACTAGATATTACACACCGGTCACTATACTGGGGGGATTAGGAGTATCACACACTAGATATTACACACCGGTCACAATACTGGAGGATTAGGAGTATCACACACTAGATATTACACACTGGTCACCATACTGTAAGGGATTAGGAGTATCACACACTAGATATTACACACCGCTCACAATACTGGAGGGATTAGGAGTATCACACACTAGATATTACACACCGGTCCACTATACTGGAGGATTAAGAGTATCACACACTAGATATTACACACTGGTCACCATACTGGGGGGGATTAGGAGTATCACACACTAGATATTACACACCGGTCACCATACTGGGGGGATTAGGAGTATCACACACTAGATATTACACACCGGTCACCATACTGGAGGATTAGGAGTATCACACACTAGATATTACACACCGGTCACCATACTGGGAGGGATTAGGAGTATCACACACTAGATATTACACACCAGTCACCATACTGGAGGATTAGGAGTATCACACACTAGATATTACACACCGGTCACCATACTGGAGGATTAGGAGTATCACACACTAGATATTACACACCGGTCACTATACTGGGGGATTAGGAGTATCACACACTAGATATTACACACCGGTCACAATACTGGAGGATTAGGAGTATCACACACTAGATATTACACACTGGTCACCATACTGGAGGATTAGGAGTATCACACACTAGATATTACACACCGGTCACCATACTGGGGGGATTAGGAGTATCACACACTAGATATTACACACTGGTCACCATACTGTAAGGGATTAGGAGTATCACACACTAGATATTACACACCGCTCACAATACTGGAGGGATTAGGAGTATCACACACTAGATATTACACACCGCTCACAATACTGGAGGGATTAGGAGTATCACACACTAGATATTACACACTGGTCACCATACTGTAAGGGATTAGGAGTATCACACACTAGATATTACACACCGCTCACAATACTGGAGGGATTAGGAGTATCACACACTAGATATTACACACTGGTCACTATACTGGGGGGGATTAGGAGTATCACACACTAGATATTACACACTGGTCACCATACTGGAGGATTAGGAGTATCACACACTAGATATTACACACCGGTCACCATACTGGAGGGATTAGGAGTATCACACACTAGATATTACACACCGGTCACCATACTGGAGGGGATTAGGAGTATCACACACTAGATATTACACACCGGTCACAATACTGGAGGATTAGGAGTATCACACACTAGATATTACACACCGGTCACTATACTGGGGGGATTAGGAGTATCACACACTAGATATTACACACCGGTCACCATACTGGGGGGATTAGGAGTATCACACACTAGATATTACACACTGGTCACCATACTGGGGGGATTAGGAGTATCACACACTAGATATTACACACTGGTCACCATACTGGGGTGATTAGGAGTATCACACACTAGATATTACACACTGGTCACCATACTGGAGGGATTAGGAGTATCACACACTAGATATTACACACTGGTCACCATACTGGAGGGATTAGGAGTATCACACACTAGATATTACACACTGGTCACCATACTGGGGTGATTAGGAGTATCACACACTAGATATTACACACCGGTCACCATACTGGGGTGATTAGGAGTATCACACACTAGATATTACACACTGGTCACCATACTGGGGTGATTAGGAGTATCACACACTAGATATTACACACCGGTCACCATACTGGGGGGATTAGGAGTATCACACACTAGATATTACACACTGGTCACCATACTGAGGGGGATTAGGAGTATCACACACTAGATATTACACACCGGTCACCATACTGGAGGGATTAGGAGTATCACACACTAGATATTACACACCGGTCACCATACTGGGAGGGATTAGGAGTATCACACACTAGATATTACACACCGGTCACCATACTGGGAGGGATTAGGAGTATCACACACTAGATATTACACACTGGTCACCATACTGGGGGGATTAGGAGTATCACACACTAGATATTACACACTGGTCACCATACTGGGGGGATTAGGAGTATCACACACTAGATATTACACACCGGTCACCATACTGGGGGGATTAGGAGTATCACACACTAGATATTACACACCGGTCACCATACTGGGGGGATTAGGAGTATCACACACTAGATATTACACACCGGTCACCATACTGGAGGATTAGGGGTATCACACACTAGATATTACACACTGGTCACTATACTGGAGGGGGATTAGGAGTATCACACACTAGATATTACACACTGGTCACCATACTGGGGGGAATAGGAGTATCACACACTAGATATTACACACCGGTCACCATACTGGAGGGATTAGGAGTATCACACACTAGATATTACACACCGGTCACCATACTGGGGGGATTAGGAGTATCACACACTAGATATTACACACTGGTCACTATACTGGAGGGATTAGGAGTATCACACACTAGATATTACACACCGGTCACCATACTGGGGGGGATTAGGAGTATCACACACTAGATATTACACACCGGTCACCATACTGGGAGGGATTAGGAGTATCACACACTAGATATTACACACCAGTCACCATACTGGAGGATTAGGAGTATCACACACTAGATATTACACACCGGTCACCATACTGGGAGGGATTAGGAGTATCACACACTAGATATTACACACCGGTCACTATACTGGGGGGATTAGGAGTATCACACACTAGATATTACACACCGGTCACTATACTGGGGGGATTAGGAGTATCACACACTAGATATTACACACCGGTCACCATACTGGAGGGATTAGGAGTATCACACACTAGATATTACACACCGGTCACCATACTGGAGGGATTAGGAGTATCACACACTAGATATTACACACCGGTCACCATACTGGAGGGGATTAGGAGTATCACACACTAGATATTACACACCGGTCACAATACTGGAGGATTAGGAGTATCACACACTAGATATTACACACCAGTCACTATACTGGGGGGATTAGGAGTATCACACACTAGATATTATACACCGGTCACAATACTGGAGGATTAGGAGTATCACACACTAGATATTACACACTGGTCACCATACTGTAAGGGATTAGGAGTATCACACACTAGATATTACACACCGGTCACAATACTGGAGGATTAGGAGTATCACACACTAGATATTACACACCGGTCACCATACTGGAGGGATTAGGAGTATCACACACTAGATATTACACACCGGTCACCATACTGGAGGGGATTAGGAGTATCACACACTAGATATTACACACCGGTCACAATACTGGAGGATTAGGAGTATCACACACTAGATATTACACACCGGTCACTATACTGGGGGGATTAGGAGTATCACACACTAGATATTACACACTGGTCACCATACTGTAAGGGATTAGGAGTATCACACACTAGATATTACACACCGCTCACAATACTGGAGGGATTAGGAGTATCACACACTAGATATTACACACCGGTCACTATACTGGGGGGATTAGGAGTATCACACACTCGATATTACACACTGGTCACCATACTGGAGGATTAGGAGTATCACACACTAGATATTACACACTGGTCACCATACTGGGGGGTTTAGGAGTATCACACACTAGATATTACACACCGGTCACCATACTGGGAGGGATTACGAGTATCACACACTAGATATTACACACCGGTCACCATACTGGAGGGATTAGGAGTATCACACACTAGATATTACACACCGGTCACCATACTGGGAGGGATTAGGAGTATCACACACTAGATATTACACACTGGTCACTATACTGGGGGGATTAGGAGTATCACACACTAGATATTACACACCGGTCACTATACTGGGGGGATTAGGAGTATCACACACTAGATATTACACACCGGTCACCATACTGGAGGGATTAGGAGTATCACACACTAGATATTACACACCGGTCACCATACTGGAGGGATTAGGAGTATCACACACTAGATATTACACACCGGTCACCATACTGGGAGGGATTAGGAGTATCACACACTAGATATTACACACCGGTCACCATACTGGGGGGATTAGGAGTATCACACACTAGATATTACACACTGGTCACCATACTGGGGGGGATTAGGAGTATCACACACTAGATATTACACACTGGTCACCATACTGGAGGATTAGGAGTATCACACACTAGATATTACACACCGGTCACCATACTGGAGAATTAGAAGTATCACACACTAGATATTACACACTGGTCACCATACTGGGGGGGATTAGGAGTATCACACACTAGATATTACACACCGGTCACCATACTGGGGGGATTAGGAGTATCACACACTAGATATTACACACTGGTCACCATACTGGAGGGATTAGGAGTATTACACACTAGATATTACACACTGGTCACCATACTGGGGGGATTAGGAGTATCACACACTAGATATTACACACTGGTCACCATACTGGAGGGATTAGGAGTATCACACACTAGATATTACACACCGGTCACCATACTGGGGGGATTAGGAGTATCACACACTAGATATTACACACTGGTCACCATACTGGAGGGATTAGGAGTATTACACACTAGATATTACACACTGGTCACCATACTGGGGGGATTAGAAGTATCACACACTAGATATTACACACTGGTCACCATACTGGGGGGATTAGGAGTATCACACACTAGATATTACACACTGGTCACCATACTGGGGGGGATTAGGAGTATCACACACTAGGTATTAAACACCGGTCACCATACTGGGGGGATTAGGAGTATCACACACTAGATATTACACACCGGTCACCATACTGGAGGATTAGGAGTATCACACACTAGATATTACACACTGGTCACCATACTGGGGGGGATTAGGAGTATCACACACTAGATATTACCCACCGGTCACCATACTGGGGGGAATAGGAGTATCACACACTAGATATTACACACTGGTCACCATACTGGGGGGATTAGGAGTATCACACACTAGATATTACACACTGGTCACCATACTGGAGGGATTAGGAGTATCACACACTAGATATTACACACCGGTCACCATACTGGGGGGGGATTAGGAGTATCACACACTAGATATTACACACTGGTCACTATACTGGGGGGATTAGGAGTATCACACACTAGATATTACAAACTGGTCACCATACTGGAGGGATTAGGAGTATCACACACTAGATATTACACACTGGTCACTATACTGGGGGGATTAGGAGTATCACACACTAGATATTACACACTGGTCACCATACTGGGGGGATTAGGAGTATCACACACTAGATATTACACACTGGTCACCATACTGGAGGGATTAGGAGTATCACACACTAGATATTACACACTGGTCACCATACTGGGGGGGATTAGGAGTATCACACACTCGATATTACACACTGGTCACCATACTGGAGGATTAGGAGTATCACACACTAGATATTACACACTGGTCACCATACTGGGGGGGATTAGGAGTATCACACACTAGATATTACACACCGGTCACCATACTGGAGGGATTAGGAGTATCACACACTAGATATTACACACTGGTCACCATACTGGGGGGATTAGGAGTATCACACACTAGATATTACACACCGGTCACCATACTGGAGGGGATTAGGAGTATCACACACTAGATATTACACACCGGTCACAATACTGGAGGATTAGGAGTATCACACACTAGATATTACACACCGGTCACTATACTGGGGGGATTAGGAGTATCACACACTAGATATTACACACCGGTCACAATACTGGAGGATTAGGAGTATCACACACTAGATATTACACACTGGTCACCATACTGTAAGGGATTAGGAGTATCACACACTAGATATTACACACCGCTCACTATACTGGGGGGATTAGGAGTATCACACACTAGATATAACACACTGGTCACCATACTGGAGGGGATTAGGAGTATCACACACTAGATATTAAACACCGGTCAACATACTGGAGGGGGATTAGGAGTATCACACACTAGATATTAAACACCGGTCACCATACTGGGGGGATTAGGAGTATCACACACTAGATATTACACACCGGTCACCATACTGGAGGATTAGGAGTATCACACACTAGATATTACACACCGGTCACCATACTGGAGGATTAGGAGTATCCCACACTAGATATTACACACCGGTCACCATACTGGAGGATTAGGAGTATCACACACTAGATATTACACACCGGTCACCATACTGGGAGGGATTAGGAGTATCACACACTAGATATTACACACCGGTCACCATACTGGAGGATTAGGAGTATCACACACTAGATATTACACACTGGTCACCATACTGGAGGATTAGGAGTATCACACACTAGATATTACACACTGGTCACCATACTGGGGGGATTAGGAGTATCACACACTAGATATTACACACCGGTCACCATATTGGGGGTATTAGGAGTATCACACACTAGATATTACACACTGGTCACTATACTGGGGGGGATTAGGAGTATCACACACTAGATATTACACACTGGTCACCATACTGGGGGGATTAGGAGTATCACACACTAGATATTACACACCGGTCACCATATTGGGGGTATTAGGAGTATCACACACTAGATATTACACACTGGTCACTATACTGGGGGGGATTAGGAGTATCACACACTAGATATTACACACCGGTCACCATACTGGAGGGGATTAGGAGTATCACACACTAGATATTACACACCGGTCACAATACTGGAGGATTAGGAGTATCACACACTAGATATTACACACCGGTCACTATACTGGGGGGATTAGGAGTATCACACACTAGATATTACACACCGGTCACAATACTGGAGGATTAGGAGTATCACACACTAGATATTACACACTGGTCACCATACTGTAAGGGATTAGGAGTATCACACACTAGATATTACACACCACTCACTATACTGGGGGGATTAGGAGTATCACACACTAGATATAACACACTGGTCACTATACTGGAGGATTAGGAGTATCACACACTAGATATTACACACCGGTCACCATACTGGAGGATTAGGAGTATCACACACTAGATATTACACACTGGTCACCATACTGGGAGGGATTAGGAGTATCACACACTAGATATTACACACCGGTCACCATACTGGAGGATTAGGAGTATCACACACTAGATATTACACACTGGTCACCATACTGGGGGGATTAGGAGTATCACACACTAGATATTACACACCGGTCACCATACTGGAGGATTAGGAGTATCACACACTAGATATTAAACACCGGTCACCATACTGGAGGGGGATTAGGAGTATCACACACTAGATATTACACACTGGTCACCATACTGGGGGGATTAGGAGTATCACACACTAGATATTACACACCGGTCACCATACTGGAGGATTAGGAGTATCACACACTAGATATTACACACCGGTCACCATACTGGAGGATTAGGAGTATCACACACTAGATATTACACACCGGTCACTATACTGGAGGATTAGGAGTATCACACACTAGATATTACACACCGGTCACTATACTGGAGGATTAGGAGTATCACACACTAGATATTACACACCGGTCACCATACTGGAGGATTAGGAGTATCACACACTAGATATTACACACCGGTCACCATACTGGGAGGGATTAGGAGTATCACACACTAGATATTACACACCGGTCACCATACTGGGAGGGATTAGGAGTATCACACACTAGATATTACACACTGGTCACCATACTGGAGGATTAGGAGTATCACACACTAGATATTACACACTGGTCACCATACTGGGGTGATTAGGAGTATCACACACTAGATATTACACACCAGTCACTATACTGGGGGGGATTAGGAGTATCACACACTAGATATTACACACTGGTCACCATACTGGGGGGATTAGGAGTATCACACACTAGATATTACACACTGGTCACCATACTGGGGGGGATTAGGAGTATCACACACTAGATATTACACACTGGTCACCATACTGGGGGGATTAGGAGTATCACACACTAGATATTACACACTGGTCACCATACTGGAGGATTAGGAGTATCACACACTAGATATTACACACTGGTCACCATACTGGGGGGATTAGGAGTATCACACACTAGATATTACACACTGGTCACCATACTGGGGGGATTAGGAGTATCACACACTAGATATTACACACCGGTCACCATATTGGGGGTATTAGGAGTATCACACACTAGATATTACACACTGGTCACTATACTGGGGGGGATTAGGAGTATCACACACTAGATATTACACACTGGTCACCATACTGGGGGGATTAGGAGTATCACACACTAGATATTACACACCGGTCACCATATTGGGGGTATTAGGAGTATCACACACTAGATATTACACACTGGTCACTATACTGGGGGGGATTAGGAGTATCACACACTAGATATTACACACCGGTCACCATACTGGGGGGATTAGGAGTATCACACACTAGATATTACACACCGGTCACCATACTGGAGGATTAGGAGTATCACACACTAGATATTACACACCGGTCACCATACTGGAGGATTAGGAGTATCACACACTAGATATTACACACTGGTCACCATACTGGGAGGGATTAGGAGTATCACACACTAGATATTACACACTGGTCACCATACTGGGGGGATTAGGAGTATCACAAACTAGATATTACACACCGGTCACCATACTGGGGGGATTAGGAGTATCACACACTAGATATTACACACCGGTCACCATACTGGGGGGATTAGGAGTATCACACACTAGATACTTCTGCTACACTCCTGCTACACTGCACCAAATACTCAGCTGTGAGGGCCGTCTACTACCAAAGACTCTCTGCCCACATCCCAGACTTCAGATCTGCAGACGAGAAGAGGAAACTCTACATCCTACTGGGAGAAGAAGAAGCCACTGTGGAGATCGCTGCCCAATACGTGTCCAGCTGTCACCAAACCAGAGGAAGATGAGACTCCATGGACTGTTATATTTATCCCAAAACACCCGCCCCGCCCCCACCTCCCCATATAGCAGTCACCAACGAAGAGGAAGACGAGACTCCACGGACTGTTATACCCCAAACCAACCGCCCTGCCCCACCCCACCTCCAACCCCCCCCCCATATAGCAGTCACCAACGAAGAGGAAGATGAGACTCCATGGACTGTTATAACCCAAACCCCCCCCCATACCCACCACCCACCCAACCCAACTCCCCCCCACACACACACACTTTACTAGCTTTGGCAATGCCAAATACCTATTCGGACGTGCCAATAAAGCATTTTTTGATTTGATTTGATTTGATATTACACACCGGTCACCATACTGGAGGATTAGGAGTATCACACACTAGATATTACACACTGGTCACCATACTGGAGGGATTAGGAGTATCACACACTAGATATTACACACCGGTCACCATACTGGGGGGGATTAGGAGTATCACACACTAGATATTACACACTGGTCACTATACTGGAGGATTAAGAGTATCACACACTAGATATTACACACCGGTCACCATACTGTAAGGGATTAGGAGTATCACACACTAGATATTACACACTGGTCACTATACTGGAGGATTAAGAGTATCACACACTAGATATTACACACTGGTCACCATACTGTAAGGGATTAGGAGTATCACACACTAGATATTACACACTGGTCACTATACTGGAGGATTAAGAGTATCACACACTAGATATTACACACTGGTCACCATACTGTAAGGGATTAGGAGTATCACACACTAGATATTACACACCGGTCACTATACTGGAGGATTAAGAGTATCACACACTAGATATTACACACTGGTCACCATACTGTAAGGGATTAGGAGTATCACACACTAGATATTACACACCGCTCACAATACTGGAGGGATTAGGAGTATCACACACTAGATATTACACACCGGTCACTATACTGGAGGATTAAGAGTATCACACACTAGATATTACACACTGGTCACCATACTGGGGGGGATTAGGAATATCACACACTAGATATTACACACCGGTCACCATACTGGGGGATTAGGAGTATCACACACTAGATATTACACACCGGTCACCATACTGGAGGATTAGGAGTATCACACACTAGATATTACACACCAGTCACCATACTGGAGGATTAGGAGTATCACACACTAGATATTACACACCGGTCACCATACTGGAGGGATTAGGAGTATCACACACTAGATATTACACACCGGTCACCATACTGGAGGATTAGGAGTATCACACACTAGATATTACACACCGGTCACTATACTGGGGGGATTAGGAGTATCACACACTAGATATTACACACCGCTCACAATACTGGAGGGATTAGGAGTATCACACACTAGATATTACACACTGGTCACCATACTGGGGTGATTAGGAGTATCACACACTAGATATTACACACTGGTCACTATACTGGGGGGGATTAGGAGTATCACACACTAGATATTACACACTGGTCACCATACTGGAGGATTAGGAGTATCACACACTAGATATTACACACCGGTCACCATACTGGAGGGATTAGGAGTATCACACACTAGATATTACACACCGGTCACCATACTGGAGGGGATTAGGAGTATCACACACTAGATATTACACACCGGTCACAATACTGGAGGATTAGGAGTATCACACACTAGATATTACACACCGGTCACTATACTGGGGGGATTAGGAGTATCACACACTAGATATTACACACCGGTCACAATACTGGAGGATTAGGAGTATCACACACTAGATATTACACACCGCTCACAATACTGGAGGGATTAGGAGTATCACACACTAGATATTACACACCGGTCACTATACTGGAGGATTAGGAGTATCGCACACTAGATATTACACACTGGTCACCATACTGGGGGGGATTAGGAGTATCACACACTAGATATTACACACCGGTCACCATACTGGGAGGGATTAGGAGTATCACACACTAGATATTACACACCGGTCACCATACTGGGAGGGATTAGGAGTATCACACACTAGATATTACACACCGGTCACCATACTGGAGGATTTGGAGTATCACACACTAGATATAACACACTGGTCACCATACTGGAGGATTAGGAGTATCACACACTAGATATTACACACCGGTCACCATACTGGAGGGATTAGGAGTATCACACACTAGATATTACACACCGGTCACCATACTGGAGGATTAGGAGTATCACACACTAGATATTACACACCGGTCACTATACTGGGGGGATTAGGAGTATCACACACTAGATATTACACACCGGTCACAATACTGGAGGATTAGGAGTATCACACACTAGATATTACACACTGGTCACCATACTGTAAGGGATTAGGAGTATCACACACTAGATATTACACACTGGTCACCATACTGGAGGATTAGGAGTATCACACACTAGATATTACACACTGGTCACCATACTGGGGGGGATTAGGAGTATCACACACTAGATATTACACACCGGTCACCATACTGGGGGGATTAGGAGTATCACACACTAGATATTACACTCCGGTCACCATACTGGAGGATTAGGAGTATCACACACTAGATATTACACACCGGTCACCATACTGGGAGGGATTAGGAGTATCACACACTAGATATTACACACCGGTCACAATACTGGAGGATTAGGAGTATCACACACTAGATATTACACACCGGTCACTATACTGGGGGGATTAGGAGTATCACACACTAGATATTACACACCGGTCACAATACTGGAGGATTAGGAGTATCACACACTAGATATTACACACCGCTCACAATACTGGAGGGATTAGGAGTATCACACACTAGATATTACACACCGGTCACCATACTGGAGGGGATTAGGAGTATCACACACTAGATATTACACACCGGTCACAATACTGGAGGATTAGGAGTATCACACACTAGATATTACACACCGGTCACTATACTGGGGGGATTAGGAGTATCACACACTAGATATTACACACCGGTCACAATACTGGAGGATTAGGAGTATCACACACTAGATATTACACACCGCTCACAATACTGGAGGGATTAGGAGTATCACACACTAGATATTACACACCGGTCACTATACTGGAGGATTAGGAGTATCGCACACTAGATATTACACACTGGTCACCATACTGGGGGGATTAGGAGTATCACACACTAGATATTACACACCGGTCACCATACTGGGGGGATTAGGAGTATCACACACTAGATATTACACACCGGTCACCATACTGGAGGATTAGGAGTATCACACACTAGATATTACACACCGGTCACCATACTGGGAGGGATTAGGAGTATCACACACTAGATATTACACACCGGTCACCATACTGGAGTATTAGGAGTATCACACACTAGATATTACACACCGGTCACTATACTGGGGGGATTAGGAGTATCACACACTAGATATTACACACCGGTCACAATACTGGAGGATTAGGAGTATCACACACTAGATATTACACACTGGTCACCATACTGTAAGGGATTAGGAGTATCACACACTAGATATTACACACCGCTCACAATACTGGAGGGATTAGGAGTATCACACACTAGATATTACACACCGGTCACTATACTGGGGGGATTAGGAGTATCACACACTCGATATTACACACTGGTCACCATACTGGAGGATTAGGAGTATCACACACTAGATATTACACACTGGTCACCATACTGGGGGGGATTAGGAGTATCACACACTAGATATTACACACCGGTCACCATACTGGGGGGATTAGGAGTATCACACACTAGATATTACACTCCAGTCACCATACTGGAGGATTAGGAGTATCACACACTAGATATTACACACCGGTCACCATACTGGGAGGGATTAGGAGTATCATACACTAGATATTACACACCAGTCACCATACTGGGAGGATTAGGGGTATCACACACTAGATATTACACACCGGTCACCATACTGGAGGGATTAGGAGTATCACACACTAGATATTACACACCGGTCACCATACTGGGAGGGATTAGGAGTATCACACACTAGATATTACACACCGGTCACCATACTGGAGGGATTAGGAGTATCACACACTAGATATTACACACCGGTCACCATACTGGAGGGATTAGGAGTATCACACACTAGATATTACACACCGGTCACCATACTGGGAGGGATTAGGAGTATCACACACTAGATATTACACACCGGTCACCATACTGGAGGGATTAGGAGTATCACACACTAGATATTACACACCGGTCACCATACTGGGAGGGATTAGGAGTATCACACACTAGATATTACACACCGGTCACCATACTGGGGGGATTAGGAGTATCACACACTAGATATTACACACTGGTCACCATACTGGAGGATTAGGAGTATCACACACTAGATATTACACACCGGTCACCATACTGGGGGGGGATTAGGAGTATCACACACTAGATATTACACACTGGTCACTATACTGGGGGGATTAGGAGTATCACACACTAGATATTACACACTGGTCACCATACTGGAGGGATTAGGAGTATCACACACTAGATATTACACACCGGTCACTATACTGGGGGGATTAGGAGTATCACACACTCGATATTACACACTGGTCACTATACTGGAGGATTAGGAGTATCACACACTAGATATTACACACTGGTCACCATACTGGGGGGGATTAGGAGTATCACACACTAGATATTACACACCGGTCACCATACTGGAGGGATTAGGAGTATCACACACTAGATATTACACACCGGTCACCATACTGGAGGGGATTAGGAGTATCACACACTAGATATTACACACCGGTCACAATACTGGAGGATTAGGAGTATCACACACTAGATATTACACACTGGTCACCATACTGTAAGGGATTAGGAGTATCACACACTAGATATTACACACCGGTCACTATACTGGGGGGATTAGGAGTATCACACACTAGATATAACACACTGGTCACCATACTGGAGGGGATTAGGAGTATCACACACTAGATATTAAACACCGGTCACCATACTGGGGGGATTAGGAGTATCACACACTAGATATTACACACTGGTCACCATACTGGGGGGGATTAGGAGTATCACACACTAGATATTACACACCGGTCACCATACTGGAGGGGGATTAGGAGTATCACACACTAGATATTACACACTGGTCACCATACTGGAGGATTAGGAGTATCACACACTAGATATTACACACTGGTCACCATACTGGAGGATTAGGAGTATCACACACTAGATATTACACACCGGTCACCATACTGGAGGATTTGGAGTATCACACACTAGATATTACACACCGGTCACCATACTGGAGGGGATTAGGAGTATCACACACTAGATATTACACACCGGTCACCATACTGGGGGGATTAGGAGTATCACACACTAGATATTACACACCGGTCACCATACTGGGGGGATTAGGAGTATCACACACGAGTTATTGCAGCATCCCAGAGTGAGCTACTATATGTTCTGTGCTTGTTACATGTACTCGGGGGTTGTCCAGTTTGTCTTGTCTTGTTTTTGTCTATGGTAAATATAATATGTCTGCCATTGTACTTTATATATGCACTTTCCTATAATGCTGTACTACCTCTTGACCAATCACAGGCCACTTAGCGGGTTCTAGGAAAGGGTTTATACTTTCCAGTAGCTGTGGTCAAGATTAGTCCAGTCCAGTTTCCAGCTTTCGGTTGCTGAAGTCAGTCCAGATCAGATGCAGTATCTAGTTGCAGAGAGCAGCGTTCCGGCATCAGTCATCTTGAATATATCCTGCTGTGAGAAACCGTGCTAGAATTCGGCTGAGTCCCTTCAGTCAGTAGCCCGGGTTTTATTCCAAGGTACTTCTGGAGGCTGCCCCAGAGCTGGTGAGATAACTTTGGGGGTTCCCGAGTGACATCTTTGCCAGTAGGAGCTACAGAGGTACCATACAGGAGTACTGAATATGGGCCTGCCGTCCAGGTGTCTGGTTTCCCTAGTAGGACTCTTACCCCCGGTTCATCTCCTAACTGATTTAGGGAGTGGTACGAGAGCAGGAGAGGAGACAAATACTGCAGGGGCTAAACTCTTAAGTCGTGGACGTTTCATATTGAACTTAATGCTGTAACCGACCTGTAAAGCTGCCGGAGCATCTGTTGGGGTGTTCAATAAAAGTTATTTGGTTTACCCTGCAACCCCTAGACTCCTGAGTCGTATCTGCATCACCATCACGGCATCTCCTGAACAACATTCACACCAGCTCAGGTCCCCTCTCGCGGAAACCAAGGACTCACCCCATCCAACAGGTAGTTCTGCAGGACCCCCATTGTCTGCACAGCCTTCTGGCAGAATCGCAGTGTGTGAGCAACGTTCCAGGACTAGTAGGGGGCACAGGCCGAGTCGTCTCATTCCACACTCTCTGTTCTCCTCCGCTGGGTTGCTGCACTTCTATGGGAGAATGTAGTGAGCACGCTCTGTGAGAAATGTACCATGTGCAGGCCTAGTAAGAGGCATCGAGCTGGATCCATCATAGACTGACTATGGAAGAGTACGATAAGAATTCTCTAAGACTGGTACAATGGTCAGCTGTCAGTAAAGGCGGAGTCCCACTTTCTCCATCACCTAATATATGGAGCATCTACTGAACAGCGAAGTGTCATAAAGCTTTGAGGATTTCTATAGGTCACACATGGAAAAAAAAAAAAAGGTTTAAACTAAAACATTCTGCTTGAAGCTGTAGATGTCCCATTCCATCTGGATGTTCTCGCTCCGGAGCTCCTTCATCTCCTCGCATGCCCCAGAGTGCTTTCATCCCCTTGCACGCCTGGAGCTCCTTCATCTCCTCGCACGCCCCGGAGCTCCTTCATCTCCTCGCATGCCCCAGAGCGCTTTCATCCCCTTGCACGCCTGGAGCTCCTTCATTTCCTCGCATGCCCCGGAGCTCCTTTATCTCCTCGCTGGCCCCAGAGCGCTTTCATCCCCTTGCACGCCTGGAGCTCCTTCATTTCCTCGCACGCCCCAGAGCTCCTTCATTTCCTCGCACGCCCCGGAGCTCCTTCATTTCCTCGCATGCCCCGGAGCTCCTTCATCTCCTCGCACGCCCCGGAGCTCCTTCATCTCCTCGCACGCCCCGGAGCTCCTTCATCTCCTCGCACGCCCCGGAGCTCCTTCATCTCCTCGCATGCCCCGGAGCTCCTTCATCTCCTCGCATGCCCCGGAGCTCCTTCATCTCCTCGCATGCCCCGGAGCTCCTTCATCTCCTCGCACGACCCGGAGCTCCTTCATCCCCTTGCACGCCTGGAGCTCCTTCATCTCCTCGCACGCCCCGGAGCTCCTTCATCTCCTCGCACGCCCCAGAGCTCCTTCATCTCCTCGCACGCCCCGGAGCTCCTTCATCCCCTCGCACGCCCCGGAGCTCCTTCATCCCCTTGCACGCCCGGAGCTCCTTCATTTCGTCGCACACCCCGGAGCTCCTTCATCTCCTCGCATGCCCCAGAGAGCCTTCATCCCCTTGCATGCAAGGAGCTCCTTCATCTCCTCGCACGCCCCGGAGCTCCTTCATCTCCTCGCACGCCCCGGAGCTCCTTCATCTCCTCGCATGCCCCAGAGCTCCTTCATCTCCTCGCACGCCTGGAGCTCCTTCATTTCCTCGCACGCCCCGGAGCTCCTTCATCCCCTTGCATGCCCCGGAGCACCTTCATCCCCTTGCACGCCAGGAGCTCCTTCATTTCCTCACACGCCCTGGAGCTCCTTCATTTCCTCGCACGCCCCGGAGCTCCTTCATCTCCTCGCACACCTGGAGCTCCTTCATCTCCTCGCACGCCCCGGAGCTCCTTCATTTCCTCGCACGCCCCGGAGCTCCTTCATCCCCTTGCACACCTGGAGCTCCTTCATCTCCTCGCACGCCCCGGAGCTCCTTCATCTCCTCGCACACCTGGAGCTCCTTCATCTCCTCGCACGCCCCGGAGCTCCTTCATCTCCTCGCACGCCCCGGAGCTCCTTCATCTCCTCGCACGACCCGGAGCTCCTTCATCCCCTTGCACGCCCCGGAGCTCCTTCATCTCCTCGCACCCCCCGGAGCTCCTTCATCTCCACGCACGCCCCGGAGCTCCTTCATCTCCTCGCATGCCCCAGAGCTCCTTCATCTCCTCGCACGCCTGGAGCTCCTTCATCTCCTCGCACGCCCCGGAGCTCCTTCATCTCCTCGCATGCCCCAGAGCTCCTTCATTTCCTCGCACGCCCTGGAGCTCCTTCATTTCCTCGCATGCCCCGGAGCTCCTTCATCTCCTCGCACGACCCGGAGCTCCTTCATCCCCTTGCACGCCTGGAGCTCCTTCATCTCCTCGCACGCCCCGGAGCTCCTTCATCTCCTCGCACGCCTGGAGCTCCTTCATCTCCTCGCACGCCTGGAGCTCCTTCATTTCCTCGCACGCCCCGGAGCTCCTTCATCCCCTTGCATGCCCCGGAGCACCTTCATCCCCTTGCACGCCTGGAGCTCCTTCATTTCCTCGCACGCCCCGGAGCTCCTTCATCCCCTTGCACGCCTGGAGCTCCTTCATCTCCTCGCACGCCCCGGAGCTCCTTCATCTCCTCGCACACCCCGGAGCTCCTTCTTCTCCTCGCACGCCCCGGAGCTCCTTCATCTCCTCGCACGCCCCGGAGCTCCTTCATCTCCTCGCACGCCCCGGAGCTCCTTCATCTCCTCGCACGCCCCGGAGCTCCTTCATCCCCTCGCACGCCCCGGAGCTCCTTCATCTCCTCGCACGCCCCGGAGCTCCTTCATCCCCTCGCACGCCTGGAGCTCCTTCATTTCGTCGCACACCCCGGAGCTCCTTCATCTCCTCGCATGCCCCAGAGAGCCTTCATCCCCTTGCACGCCAGGAGCTCCTTCATCTCCTCGCACGCCCCGGAGCTCCTTCATCTCCTCGCACGCCCCAGAGCTCCTTCATCTCCTCGCACGCCTGGAGCTCCTTCATTTCCTCGCACGCCCCGGAGCTCCTTCATCCCCTTGCATGCCCCGGAGCACCTTCATCCCCTTGCACGCCTGGAGCTCCTTCATTTCCTCGCATGCCCCGGAGCACCTTCATCCCCTTGCATGCCCCGGAGCACCTTCATCCCCTTGCACGCCTGGAGCTCCTTCATTTCCTCGCACGCCCTGGAGCTCCTTCATTTCCTCGCACGCCCCGGAGCTCCTTCATCCCCTTGCATGCCTGGAGCTCCTTCATCTCCTCGCACGCCCCAGAGCTCCTTCATTTCCTCGCACGCCCCGGAGCTCCTTCATCCCCTTGCATGCCCCGGAGCACCTTCATCCCCTTGCATGCCCCAGAGCTCCTTCATCTCCTCGCACGCCTGGAGCTCCTTCATTTCCTCGCACGCCCCGGAGCTCCTTCATCCCCTTGCACGCCAGGAGCTCCTTCATCTCCTCGCACGCCCCGGAGCTCCTTCATCTCCTCGCACGCCCCGGAGCTCCTTCATCTCCTCGCATGCCCCGAAGCTCCTTCATCCCCTCGCACGCCCCGGAGCTCCTTCATCTCCTTGCACGCCTGGAGCTCCTTCATCTCCTCGCATGCCCCGAAGCTCCTTCATCTCCTCGCACGCCCCGGAGCTCCTTCATCCCCTTGCACGCCTGGAGCTCCTTCATCTCCTCGCACTCCCCGGAGCTCCTTCATCTCCTTGCACGCCTGGAGCTCCTTTATCTCTTCACACACTTCATTCTCAGACACGTGAAAGGTTTTATAGAAGAATTTATTTCTTAGTATTTCAGGGTTTATGTGAAAACAGCTGGTAACAAAGGTCAAGTGATGGAGGAGTCAACCCGTGGTGGCAAGAGCAGACGTCATTGGAAAGATGCCATAGCGTGTGCTCCAGAACTGGGAGTGGATGGGACCAGTCAGGACTCTGGAGATCATAGATGAACCCGTTTATAAAATGATAGCGATACGAGAGAGAGAGGAGATGGATGGCTAGAGAGATACGAGAGAGAGAGAGAGGAGATGGATGGCTAGAGAGATACGAGAGAGAGAGGAGATGGATGGCTAGAGAGATACGAGAGAGAGAGAGAGAGAGGGGAGATGGATGGCTAGAGAGATACGAGAGAGAGAGGAGATGGATGGCTAGAGAGATACGAGAGAGAGAGGAGATGGATGGCTAGAGAGATACGAGAGAGAGAGAGAGAGAGAGGGGAGATGGATGGCTAGAGAGATACGAGAGAGAGAGAGAGGAGATGGATGGCTAGAGAGATACGAGAGAGAGAGGAGATGGATGGCTAGAGAGATACGAGAGAGAGAGAGAGGAGATGGATGGCTAGAGAGATACGAGAGAGAGAGGAGATGGATGGCTAGAGAGATACGAGAGAGAGAGAGAGAGAGGGGAGATGGATGGCTAGAGAGATACGAGAGAGAGAGGAGATGGATGGCTAGAGAGATACGAGAGAGAGAGGAGATGGATGGCTAGAGAGATACGAGAGAGAGAGAGAGAGAGGGGAGATGGATGGCTAGAGAGATACGAGAGAGAGAGGAGATGGATGGCTAGAGAGATACGAGAGAGAGAGAGAGAGAGAGGGGAGATGGATGGCTAGAGAGATACGAGAGAGAGAGAGAGGAGATGGATGGCTAGAGAGATACGAGAGAGAGAGGAGATGGATGGCTAGAGAGATACGAGAGAGAGAGAGGAGATGGATGGCTAGAGAGATACGAGAGAGAGAGAGAGGAGATGGATGGCTAGAGAGATACGAGAGAGAGAGAGGAGATGGATGGCTCGAGAGATACGAGAGAGAGAGAGAGGAGATGGATGGCTAGAGAGATACGAGAGAGAGAGAGGAGATGGATGGCTAGAGAGATACGAGAGAGAGAGGAGATGGATGGCAAGAGAGATACGAGAGAGAGAGGAGATGGATGGCAAGAGAGATACGAGAGAGAGAGCGGAGATGGATGGCTAGAGAGATACGACGGAGAGAGGAGATGGATGGCTAGAGAGATACGAGAGAGAGAGAGAGAGAGAGAGAGAGAAGATGGATGGCAAGAGAGATACGAGAGAGAGGAGATGGATGGCTAGAGAGATACGAGAGAGAGAGGGGATGGATGGTTAGAGAGATACGAGAGAGAGAGGAGATGGATGGCTAGAGAGATACGAGAGAGAGAGAGAGGAGATGGATGGCTAGAGAGATACGAGAGAGAGGAGATGGATGGCTAGAGAGATACGAGAGAGAGAGAGGAGATGGATGGCTAGAGAGATACGAGAGAGAGAGAGAGAGAGAGAGAGAGAGGAGATGGATGGCAAGAGAGATACGAGAGAGAGGAGATGGATGGCTAGAGAGATACGAGAGAGAGAGGGGATGGATGGTTAGAGAGATACGAGAGAGAGAGGAGATGGATGGCTAGAGAGATACGAGAGAGAGAGAGGAGATGGATGGCTAGAGAGATACGAGAGAGAGAGAGGAGATGGATGGCTAGAGAGATACGAGAGAGAGAGAGGAGATGGATGGATAGAGAGATACGAGAGAGAGAAAGAGGAGATGGATGGCTAGAGAGATACGAGAGAGAGAGAGAGGAGATGGATGGCTAGAGAGATACGAGAGAGAGAGAGGAGATGGATGGCTAGAGAGATACGAGAGAGAGAGAGGAGATGGATGGCTAGAGAGATACGAGAGAGAGAGAGAGAGGAGATGGATGGCTAGAGAGATACGAGAGAGAGAGAGAGGAGATGGATGGCTAGAGAGATACGAGAGAGAGAGGGGAGATGGATGGCTAGAGAGATACGAGAGAGAGAGGAGATGGATGGCTAGAGAGATACGAGAGAGAGAGAGAGGAGATGGATGGCTAGAGAGATACGAGAGAGAGAGAGGAGATGGATGGCTAGAGAGATACCAGAGAGAGAGGAGATGGATGGCTAGAGAGATACCAGAGAGAGAGGAGATGGATGGCTAGAGAGATACGAGAGAGAGCGGAGATGGATGGCTAGAGAGATACGAGAGAGAGAGAGGAGATGGATGGCTAGAGAGATACGAGAGAGAGAGAGGAGATGGATGGCTAGAGAGATACGAGAGAGAGAGAGGAGATGGATGGCTAGAGAGATACGAGAGAGAGAGAGAGGAGATGGATGGCTAGAGAGATACGAGAGAGAGAGGAGATGGATGGCAAGAGAGATACCAGAGAGAGAGGAGATGGATGGCTAGAGAGATACGAGAGAGAGCGGAGATGGATGGCTAGAGAGATACGAGAGAGAGAGAGGAGATGGATGGCTAGAGAGATACGAGAGAGAGAGAGGAGATGGATGGCTAGAGAGATACGAGAGAGAGAGAGAGAGGAGATGGATGGCTAGAGAGATACGAGAGAGAGAGAGAGGAGATGGATGGCTAGAGAGATACGAGAGAGAGAGGAGATGGATGGCAAGAGAGATACGAGAGAGAGAGAGGAGATGGATGGCTTGAGAGATTCGAGAGAGAGAGAGCGGAGATGGATGGCTAGAGAGATACGAGAGAGAGAGAGGAGATGGATGACTAGAGAGATACGAGAGAGAGAGAGGAGATGGATGGCTAGAGAGATACGAGAGAGAGAGAGAGGAGATGGATGGCTAGAGAGATACGAGAGAGAGAGAGGAGATGGATGGCTAGAGAGATACGAGAGAGAGAGAGAGGAGATGGATGGCTAGAGAGATACGAGAGAGAGAGAGGAGATGGATGACTAGAGAGATACGAGAGAGAGAGAGGAGATGGATGGCTAGAGAGATACGAGAGAGAGAGAGAGGAGATGGATGGCTAGAGAGATACGAGAGAGAGAGAGGAGATGGATGGCTAGAGAGATACGAGAGAGAGAGAGAGGAGATGGATGGCTAGAGAGATACGAGAGAGAGAGAGAGAGGAGATGGATGGCTTGAGAGATTCGAGAGAGAGAGAGCGGAGATGGATGGCTAGAGAGATACGAGAGAGAGAGAGGAGATGGATGACTAGAGAGATACGAGAGAGAGAGAGGAGATGGATGGCTAGAGAGATACGAGAGAGAGAGAGGAGATGGATGGCTAGAGAGATACGAGAGAGAGAGAGAGGAGATGGATGGCTAGAGAGATACGAGAGAGAGAGAGGAGATGGATGGCTAGAGAGATACGAGAGAGAGAGAGAGGAGATGGATGGCTAGAGAGATACGAGAGAGAGAGAGGAGAAGGATGACTAGAGAGATACGAGAGAGAGAGAGGAGATGGATGGCTAGAGAGATACGAGAGAGAGAGAGAGGAGATGGATGGCTAGAGAGATACGAGAGAGAGAGAGGAGATGGATGGCTAGAGAGATACGAGAGAGAGAGAGAGGAGATGGATGGCTAGAGAGATACGAGAGAGAGAGGAGATGGATGGCAAGAGAGATACGAGAGAGAGAGAGGAGATGGATGGCAAGAGAGATACGAGGGAGAGAGAGAGAGGAGATGGATGGCAAGAGAGATACGAGAGAGAGAGGAGATGGATGGCAAGAGAGATACGAGAGAGAGAGAGAGGAGATGGATGGCTAGAGAGATACGAGAGAGAGAGGAGATGGATGGCTAGAGAGATGCGAGAGAGAGAGAGGAGATGGATGGCTAGAGAGATACGAGAGAGAGAGAGAGGAGATGGATGGCTAGAGAGATACGAGAGAGAGAGGAGATGGATGGCTAGAGAGATACGAGAGAGAGAGAGGAGATGGATGGCTAGAGAGATATGAGAGAGAGAGAGAGCGGAGATGGATGGCTAGAGAGATACGAGAGAGAGAGAGAGAGAGGGGAGATGGATGGCTTGAGAGATTCGAGAGAGAGAGAGCGGAGATGGATGGCTAGAGAGATACGAGAGAGTGGAGATGGATGGCTAGAGAGATACGAGGGAGAGAGAGAGGAGATGGATGGCTAGAGAGATACGAGAGAGGAGATGGATGGCTAGAGAGATACCAGAGAGAGAGGAGATGGATGGCTAGAGAGATACGAGAGAGAGAGAGGAGATGGATGGCTAGAGAGAGAAAGAGGAGATGGATGGCTAGAGCGATACGAGAGAGAGAGAGAGAGAGAGAGGAGATGGATGGCTAGAGAGATATGAGAGAGAGAGAGGAGATGGATGGCTAGAGAGATACGAGAGAGAGAGGAGATGGATGGCTAGAGAGATACGAGAGAGAGGCGATGGATGGCTAGAGAGATACGAGAGAGGCGATGGATGGCTAGAGAGATACGAGAGAGAGAAGATGGATGGCTAGAGAGATACGAGAGAGAGAAGATGGATGGCTAGAGAGATACGAGAGAGAGAGAGGAGATGGATGACTAGAGAGATACGAGAGAGAGAGAGGAGATGGATGACTAGAGAGATACGAGAGAGAGAGAGAGAGAGTGGAGATGGATCGCTAGACAGATACGAGGAAGAGAGAGGAGATGGATGGCTAGAGAGATAAGAGGGAGAGAGGAGATGGATGGCTAGAGAGATACGAGGGAGAGAGAGGAGATGGATGGCTAGAGAGATATGAGAGAGAGAGAGGAGATGGATGGCTAGACAGATACGAGGGAGAGAGAGGAGATGGATGGCTAGAGAGATACGAGGGAGAGAGAGGAGATGGATGGCTAGAGAGATACGAGGGAGAGAGGAGATGGATGGCTAGAGAGATACGAGGGAGAGAGAGGAGATGGATGGCTAGAGAGATACGAGAGAGAGAGAGAGAGAGAGAGAGAGAGAGAGAAGATGGATGGCTAGAGAGATACGAGAGAGAGAGAGGAGATGGATGGCTAGAGAGATACGAGAGAGAGAGAGGAGATGGATGGCAAGAGAGATACGAGAGAGAGAGGAGATGGATGGCAAGAGAGATACGAGAGAGAGAGAGGAGATGGATGGCTAGAGAGATACGAGAGAGAGAGAGGAGATGGATGGCAAGAGAGATACGAGAGAGAGAGGAGATGGATGGCAAGAGAGATACGAGAGAGAGAGAGGAGATGGATGGCTAGAGAGATACGAGAGAGAGAGAGGAGATGGATGGCTAGAGAGATACGAGAGAGAGAGAGGAGATGGATGGCAAGAGAGATACGAGAGAGAGAGGAGATGGATGGCAAGAGAGATACGAGAGAGAGAGCGGAGATGGATGGCTAGAGAGATACGACGGAGAGAGAAGATGGATGGCTAGAGAGATACGAGAGAGAGAGAGAGAGAGAGAGAGAGAGAGAGGAGATGGATGGCTAGAGAGATACGAGAGAGAGAGAGGAGATGGATGGCTAGAGAGATACGAGAGAGAGAGAGGAGATGGATGGCTAGAGAGATACGAGGGAGAGAGAGGAGATGGATGGCAAGAGAGATACGAGAGAGAGAGGAGATGGATGGCAAGAGAGATACGAGAGAGAGAGCGGAGATGGATGGCTAGAGAGATACGACGGAGAGAGGAGATGGATGGCTAGAGAGATACGAGAGAGAGAGAGAGAGAGAGAGGAGATGGATGGCTAGAGAGATACGAGAGAGAGAGAGGAGATGGATGGCTAGAGAGATACGAGAGAGAGAGAGGAGATGGATGGCTAGAGAGATACGAGGGAGAGAGGAGATGGATGGCTGGAGAGATACGAGGGAGAGAGAGGAGATGGATGGCTAGAGAGATACGAGAGAGAGAGAGAGAGAGAGAGAGAGAGGAGATGGATGGCTAGAGAGATACGAGAGAGAGAGAGGAGATGGATGGCTGGAGAGATACGAGAGAGAGAGAGGAGATGGATGGCTAGAGAGATACGAGAGAGAGGAGATGGATGGCTAGAGAGATACGGGAGAGACAGAGAATGTATAGGTAAAACAGTATGGACATCTCTCTCAGTTAATAATATGGACGCTCACCTCCAAAGCACACGAAGGGAAGGCTCTCCCCGCAGCATTCTGTGCTCCAGCTGAAGTTACTGCTGGGGTCTCCTGAGATGATCCCACATAGTTTGGATAAGGGGTCAGTGGGTTCTGAAGTACCCCAATTGCTGTATTGCCCCCACATCTGACCACTGCTCCAGTACCAGTTCCCCCAAAAACGATTTCTCTTTAGTCCAAACCAGAAACCATTGCTGGGGATGGAGTTGGAGAGAAGAGCTGAAACACTGGCTTGGTCCGTATAGGAAGATATGGTGGCCAAATCCGTGTAGTGTGTGCGGCAGTAGGTCTGGGAATCGGCCCAAGTCAAAAGCTTTGGCACGAAGTAAAGGTAACCTGGAGTAAGAAGACACAGGTGCAAATCAATACGATTAGTAGTGGGTACCATGTGATGAAGATAGCAGGGATGGTGGTAGCGGGTACCACGTGAGGTAGATGTCAGTGATAGTGGCAGTGGGTACTACGTGAGGATGGCAGGGATGGTGGTAGCAGGTACCACGTGAGGTAGATGGCAGGGAGAGTGATAGCGGGTATCACATGAGGTAGATGTCAGTGATAGTGGTAGTGGGCACTACGTGAGGTAGATGGCAGGGATGGTGATAGTGGGTACCATGTGAGGTAAATCGCAGGGATGGTGGTAGTGGGTACCACGTGAGTTAGATGTTAATGATAGTGGTAGCGGGTACCACATGAGGTAGATGGCAGGGATGGTGTTAGTGGGTACCACGTGAGGTAGATGTCACTGATAGTGGCAGTGGGTACTACGTGAGGTAGATGGCAGGGATGGTGGTAGTGGGTTCCGCGTGAGTTAGATGTTAATGATAGTGGTAGCGGGTACCACATGAGGTAGATGGCAGGGATGGTGTTAGTGGGTACCACGTGAGGTAGATGTCACTGATAGTGGCAGTGGGTACTACGTGAGGTAGATGGCAGGGATGGTGGTAGTGGATTCCACGTGATGTAGATGTCAGTGATAGTGGTAGTGAGCACTACGTGAGGTAGATGGTAGGGATGGTGGTAGTGGGTACCACGTGAGGTAGATGGCAGTGATAGTGGTAGCGGGTACCATGTGAGGTAAATCGCAGGGATAGTGGTAGTGGGTACCACGTGAGTTAGATGTTAATGATAGTGGTAGCGGGTACCACATGAGGTAGATGGCAGGGATGGTGGTAGCGGGTACCATGTGAGGTAAATCGCAGGGATGGTGTTAGTGGGTACCACGTGAGGTAGATGTTAGTGATAGTGGCAGTGGGTACTACGTGAGGTAGATGGCAGGGATGGTGGTAGTGGGTATCACGTGAGGTAGATGGCAGGGATGGTAGTAGTGGGTATCACGTGAGGTAGATGGCAGGGATGGTGGTAGCAGGTACCACGTGAGGTAGATGGCAGGGATGGCGGTAGCAGGTACCACGTGAGGTAGATGGCAGGGATGGTGGTAGCAGGTACCACGTGAGGTAGATGGCAGTGATAGTGGTAGCAGGTACCATGTGAGGTAGATGGCAGGGAGGGTGGTAGCAGGTACCACGTGAGGTAGATGGCAGGGATGGTGGTAGCAGGTACCACGTGAGGTAGATGGCAGTGATAGTGGTAGCAGGTACCATGTGAGGTAGATGGCAGGGATGGCGGTAGCAGGTACCACGTGAGGTAGATGGCAGGGATGGTGGTAGCAGGTACTACGTGAGGTAGATGGCAGTGATAGTGGTAGCAGGTACCATGTGAGGTAGACGGCAGGGAGGGTGGTAGCAGGTACCACATGAGGTAGATGGCAGGGAGGGTGGTAGCAGGTACCACGTGAGGTAGATGGCAGGGAGGGTGGTAGCAGGTACCATGTGAGGTAGATGGCAGGGAGGGTGGTAGCAGGTACCACGTGAGGTAGATGGCAGGGAGGGTGGTAGCAGGTACCATGTGAAGTAGATGGCAGGGAGGGTGGTAGCAGGTACCACGTGAGGTAGATGGCAGGGAGGGTGGTAGCAGGTACCACGTGAGGTAGACAGCAGAGATAGTTGTAACTCCTGGTCAGAGCTTAGCTCCACTCTAGGTTGCATCATGAAAATGACCCCCTTGGCACCCCCACCCTGCAGCGAGATCAGGGTTATCTATGTCTGGCCACTGACCCCAGGCAGCCACGAGTCCCCAGTCGGACTATGCGTATACTCCTGTACTGTAGTGTATAGGACTGAACCAGTCATCAGAGCACCGCAGGTTCTAGTCCCCAAGTGACATCAAATAAATGTAAAAAAAAGTTCCAAAAAATTAATAAAGCCCCGAAATTCCCTTTTCCTATATTAAATTTATTAAAAAAAAAAAAAAAACACCTAAAAATTAATGAAAAAAAAATATTTGGTATCACCACGTCCGTAACAAGCAGTACAATAAAAACGAAACCTTACTTAACATATACGGTGAATGTCGGGGAAAAAAACCCGCAAGAAGTAATCGGCCGTCACTGGGGGGTCTCTGGCCAGTAATCCACCGTCTCACCAGATCACCACCGAGTGTGATCTCAGCAGCTTCGCTCAGGAGGGGGAGGAGTCACATGTAGGGTGTCAGCAGCTCTGCTCAGGAGGGGGAGGAGTCACGTGTAGGGTGTCAGCAGCTCTGCTCAGGAGGGGAGGAGTCACATGTAGGGTGTCAGCAGCTCTGCTCAGGAGGGGAGGAGTCACATGTAGGGTGTCAGCAGCTCTGCTCAGGAGGGGAGGAGTCACATGTAGGGTGTCAGCAGCTCTGCTCAGGAGGGGAGGAGTCACATGTAGGGTGTCAGCAGCTCTGCTCAGGAGGGGAGGAGTCACGTGTAGGGTGTCAGCAGCTTCGCTCAGGAGGGGGAGGAGTCACATGTAGGGTGTCAGCAGCTCTGCTCAGGAGGGGAGGAGTCACATGTAGGGTGTCAGCAGCTCTGCTCAGGAGGGGAGGAGTCACATGTAGGGTGTCAGCAGCTCTGCTCAGGAGGGGAAGGAGTCACATGTAGGGTGTCAGCAGCTCCGCTCAGGAGGGGGAGGAGTCACATGTAGGGTGTCAGCAGCTCCGCTCAGGAGGAGGAGGAGTCACATGTAGGGTGTCAGCAGCTCCGCTCAGGAGGGGAAGGAGTCATGTGTAGGGTGTCAGCAGCTCCGCTCAGGAGGGGAAGGAGTCATGTGTAGGGTGTCAGCAGTTCTGCTCAGGAGGGGAGGAGTCACATGTAGGGTGTCAGCAGCTCTGCTCAGGAGGGGGAGGAGTCACGTGTAGGGTGTCAGCGGCTCCGCTCAGGAGGGGGAGGAGTCACGTGTAGGGTGTCAGCAGCTCCGCTCAGGAGGGGGAGGAGTCACGTGTAGGGTGTCAGCAGCTCCGCTCAGAAGGGGGAGGAGTCACGTGTAGGGTGTCAGCAGCTCCGCTCAGGAGGGGGAGGAGTCACGTGTAGGGTGTCAGCAGCTCCGCTCAGGAGGGGGAGGAGTCACATGTAGGGTGTCAGCAGCTCTGCTCAGGAGGGGGAGGAGTCACGTGTAGGGTGTCAGCGGCTCCGCTCAGGAGGAGGAGGAGTCACGTGTAGGGTGTCAGCAGCTCCGCTCAGGAGGGGGAGGAGTCACGTGTAGGGTGTCAGCAGCTCCGCTCAGGAGGGGGAGGAGTCACGTGTAGGGTGTCAGCAGTTCCGCTCAGGAGGGAGAGGAGTCACGTGTAGGGTGTCAGCAGCTCCGCTCAGGAGGGGGAGGAGTCACATGTAGGGTGTCAGCAGCTCTGCTCAGGAGGGGGAGGAGTCACATGTAGGGTGTCAGCAGTTCCGCTCAGGAGGGAGAGGAGTCACATGTAGGGTGTCAGCAGCTCTGCTCAGGAGGGGAGGAGTCACATGTAGGGTGTCAGCAGCTCCGCTCAGGAGGGGGAGGAGTCACGTGTAGGGTGTCAGCAGCTCCGCTCAGGAGGGGGAGGAGTCACATGTAGGGTGTCAGCAGCTCCGCTCAGGAGGGGGAGGAGTCACATGTAGGGTGTCAGCAGCTCTGCTCAGGAGGGGAGGAGTCACATGTAGGGTGTCAGCAGCTCCGCTCAGGAGGGGGAGGAGTCACGTGTAGGGTGTCAGCAGCTCCGCTCAGGAGGGGGAGGAGTCACATGTAGGGTGTCAGCAGCTCCGCTCAGGAGGGGAGGAGTCACGTGTAGGGTGTCAGCAGCTCCGCTCAGGAGGGGGAGGAGTCACATGTAGGGTGTCAGCAGCTCTGCTCAGGAGGGGAAGGAGTCACATGTAGGGTGTCAGCAGCTCTGCTCAGGAGGGGAGGAGTCACGTGTAGGGTGTCAGCAGCTCTGCTCAGGAGGGGAGGAGTCACGTGTAGGGTGTCAGCAGCTCTGCTCAGGAGGGGAAGGAGTCATGTGTAGGGTGTCAGCAGCTCTGCTCAGGAGGAGAGGAGTCACGTGTAGGGTGTCAGCAGCTCTGCTCAGGAGGAGAGGAGTCACGTGTAGGGTGTCAGCAGCTCTGCTCAGGAGGGGAGGAGTCACGTGTAGGGTGTCAGCAGCTCCGCTCAGGAGGGAGAGGAGTCACATGTAGGGTGTCAGCAGCTCTGCTCAGGAGGGGAGGAGTCACGTGTAGGGTGTCAGCAGCTCTGCTCAGGAGGGGAGGAGTCACATGTAGGGTGTCAGCAGCTCTGCTCAGGAGGGGGAGGAGTCACATGTAGGGTGTCAGCAGCTCCGCTCAGGAGGGGAGGAGTCACATGTAGGGTGTCAGCAGCTCTGCTCAGGAGGGGAGGAGTCACGTGTAGGGTGTCAGCAGCTCTGCTCAGGAGGGGAAGGAGTCACGCGTAGGGTGTCAGCAGCTCCGCTCAGGAGGGGAGGAGTCACATGTAGAGTGTCAGCAGCTCCGCTCAGGAGGGGGAGGAGTCACGTGTAGGGTGTCAGCAGCTCTGCTCAGGAGGGGAGGAGTCACGTGTAGGGTGTCAGCAGCTCTGCTCAGGAGGGGAGGAGTCACGTGTAGGGTGTCAGCAGCTCTGCTCAGGAGGGGAGGAGTCACGTGTAGGGTGTCAGCAGCTCTGCTCAGGAGGGGAGGAGTCACATGTAGGGTGTCAGCAGCTCCGCTCAGGAGGGGAGGAGTCACGTGTAGGGTGTCAGCAGCTCTGCTCAGGAGGGGAAGGAGTCACGTGTAGGGTGTCAGCAGCTCTGCTCAGGAGGGGAGGAGTCACGTGTAGGGTGTCAGCAGCTCTGCTCAGGAGGGGAGGAGTCACGTGTAGGGTGTCAGTAGCTCTGCTCAGGAGGGGGAGGAGTCACGTGTAGGGTGTCAGCAGCTCTGCTCAGGAGGGGAGGAGTCACATGTAGGGTGTCAGCAGCTCTGCTCAGGAGGGGAAGGAGTCACGTGTAGGGTGTCAGCAGCTCCGCTCAGGAGGGGAGGAGTCACATGTAGGGTGTCAGCAGCTCCGCTCAGGAGATGAGGAATCACGTGTAGGGTGTCAGCAGCTCTGCTCAGGAGGGGAAGGAGTCACGTGTAGGGTGTCAGCAGCTCCGCTCAGGAGAGGAGGAATCACATGTAGGGTGTCAGCAGCTCCGCTCAGGAGGGGAAGGAGTCACGTGTAGGGTGTCAGCAGCTCTGCTCAGGAGGGGAGGAGTCACGTGTAGGGTGTCAGCAGCTCCGCTCAGGAGGGGGAAGAGTCACGTGTAGGGTGTCAGCAGCTCTGCTCAGGAGGGGAGGAGTCACGTGTAGGGTGTCAGCAGCTCTGCTCAGGAGGGGAGGAGTCACATGTAGGGTGTCAGCAGCTCCGCTCAGGAGGGGAGGAGTCACGTGTAGGGTGTCAGCAGCTCTGCTCAGGAGGGGAAGGAGTCACGTGTAGGGTGTCAGCAGCTCTGCTCAGGAGGGGAGGAGTCACGTGTAGGGTGTCAGCAGCTCTGCTCAGGAGGGGAGGAGTCACGTGTAGGGTGTCAGTAGCTCTGCTCAGGAGGGGGAGGAGTCACGTGTAGGGTGTCAGCAGCTCTGCTCAGGAGGGGAGGAGTCACATGTAGGGTGTCAGCAGCTCTGCTCAGGAGGGGAGGAGTCACATGTAGGGTGTCAGCAGCTTTGCTCAGGAGGGGAAGGAGTCACGTGTAGGGTGTCAGCAGCTCTGCTCAGGAGGGGAGGAGTCACATGTAGGGTGTCAGCAGCTCTGCTCAGGAGGGGAGGAGTCACATGTAGGGTGTCAGCAGCTCCGCTCAGGAGGGGGATGAGTCACGTGTAGGGTGTCAGCAGCTCTGCTCAGGAGGGGAAGGAGTCACGTGTAGGGTGTCAGCAGCTCTGCTCAGGAGGGAGAGGAGTCACGTGTAGGGTGTTAGCAGCTCTGCTCAGGAGGGGAAGGAGTCACGTGTAGGGTGTCAGCAGCTCTGCTCAGGAGGGGAAGGAGTCACATGTAGGGTGTCAGCAGCTCTGCTCAGGAGGGGAAGGAGTCACGTGTAGGGTGTCAGCAGCTCTGCTCAGGAGGGGAAGGAGTCACATGTAGGGTGTCAGCAGCTCTGCTCAGGAGGGGAGGAGTCACGTGTAGGGTGTCAGCAGCTCCGCTCAGGAGGGGAAGGAGTCAGGTGTAGGTTGTCAGCAGCTCTGCTCAGGAGGGGAGGAGTCACATGTAGGGTGTCAGCAGTTCCGCTCAGGAGGGGAGGAGTCACATGTAGGGTCTCAGCAGTTCCGCTCAGGAGGGAGAGGAGTCACGTGTAGGGTGTCAGCAGCTCCGCTCAGGAGGGGAGGAGTCACATGTAGGGTGTCAGCGGCTCTGCTCAGGAGGGGAGGAGTCACGTGTAGGGTGTCAGCAGCTCTGCTCAGAAGGGGAGGAGTCACATGTAGGGTGTCAGCGGCTCCGCTCAGGAGGGGGAGGAGTCACGTGTAGGGTGTCAGCAGCTCTGCTCAGAAGGGGAGGAGTCACATGTAGGGTGTCAGCGGCTCCGCTCAGGAGGGGGAGGAGTCACGTGTAGGGTGTCAGCAGCTCCGCTCAGGAGGGGGAGGAGTCACGTGTAGGGTGTCAGCAGCTCCGCTCAGGAGGGGAGGAGTCACGTGTAGGGTGTCAGCAGCTCCGTTCAGGAGGGGGAGGAGTCACGTGTAGGGTGTCAGCAGCTCCGCTCAGGAGGGGGAGGAGTCACGTGTAGGGTGTCAGCAGCTCCACTCAGGAGGGGAGGAGTCACGTGTAGGGTGTCAGCAGCTCCGCTCAGGAGGGGAGGAGTCACATGTAGGGTGTCAGCAGTTCCGCTCAGGAGGGGGAGGAGTCACGTGTAGGATGTCAGCAGTTCCGCTCAGGAGGGGAGGAGTCACATGTAGGGTCTCAGCAGTTCCGCTCAGGAGGGAGAGGAGTCACGTGTAGGGTGTCAGCAGCTCCGCTCAGGAGGGAAGAAGGAGTCACATGTAGGGTGTCAGCAGCTCCGCTCAGGAGGGGGAGGAGTCACATGTAGGGTGTCAGCAGCTCTGCTCAGGAGGGGAGGAGTCACATGTAGGGTGTCAGCAGCTCTGCTCAGGAGGGGGAGGAGTCACGTGTAGGGTGTCAGCAGCTCCACTCAGGAGGGGGAGGAGTCACATGTAGGGTGTCAGCAGCTCCGCTCAGGAGGGGAGGAGTCACGTGTAGGGTGTCAGCAGCTCCGCTCAGGAGGGGGAGGAGTCACGTGTAGGGTGTCAGCAGCTCTGCTCAGGAGGGGAAGGAGTCACGTGTAGGGTGTCAGCAGCTCTGCTCAGGAGGGGAGGAGTCACGTGTAGGGTGTCAGCAGCTCTGCTCAGGAGGGGAGGAGTCTCATGTAGGGTGTCAGCAGCTCTGCTCAGGAGGGGAAGGAGTCATGTGTAGGGTGTCAGCAGCTCTGCTCAGGAGGGGAAGGAATCACGTGTAGGGTGTCAGCAGCTCTGCTCAGGAGGGGAAGGAGTCATGTGTAGGGTGTCAGCAGCTCTGCTCAGGAGGGGAAGGAATCACGTGTAGGGTGTCAGCAGCTCTGCTCAGGAGGGGAGGAGTCACGTGTAGGGTGTCAGCAGCTCCGCTCAGGAGGGGGATGAGTCACGTGTAGGGTGTCAGCAGCTCTGCTCAGGAGGGGAAGGAGTCACGTGTAGGGTGTCAGCAGCTCTGCTCAGGAGGGAGAGGAGTCACGTGTAGGGTGTTAGCAGCTCTGCTCAGGAGGGGAAGGAGTCACGTGTAGGGTGTCAGCAGCTCTGCTCAGGAGGGGAAGGAGTCACATGTAGGGTGTCAGCAGCTCTGCTCAGGAGGGGAAGGAGTCACGTGTAGGGTGTCAGCAGCTCTGCTCAGGAGGGGAAGGAGTCACATGTAGGGTGTCAGCAGCTCTGCTCAGGAGGGGAGGAGTCACGTGTAGGGTGTCAGCAGCTCCGCTCAGGAGGGGAAGGAGTCAGGTGTAGGTTGTCAGCAGCTCTGCTCAGGAGGGGAGGAGTCACATGTAGGGTGTCAGCAGTTCCGCTCAGGAGGGGAGGAGTCACATGTAGGGTCTCAGCAGTTCCGCTCAGGAGGGAGAGGAGTCACGTGTAGGGTGTCAGCAGCTCCGCTCAGGAGGGGAGGAGTCACATGTAGGGTGTCAGCGGCTCTGCTCAGGAGGGGAGGAGTCACGTGTAGGGTGTCAGCAGCTCTGCTCAGAAGGGGAGGAGTCACATGTAGGGTGTCAGCGGCTCCGCTCAGGAGGGGGAGGAGTCACGTGTAGGGTGTCAGCAGCTCTGCTCAGAAGGGGAGGAGTCACATGTAGGGTGTCAGCGGCTCCGCTCAGGAGGGGGAGGAGTCACGTGTAGGGTGTCAGCAGCTCCGCTCAGGAGGGGGAGGAGTCACGTGTAGGGTGTCAGCAGCTCCGCTCAGGAGGGGAGGAGTCACGTGTAGGGTGTCAGCAGCTCCGTTCAGGAGGGGGAGGAGTCACGTGTAGGGTGTCAGCAGCTCCGCTCAGGAGGGGGAGGAGTCACGTGTAGGGTGTCAGCAGCTCCACTCAGGAGGGGAGGAGTCACGTGTAGGGTGTCAGCAGCTCCGCTCAGGAGGGGAGGAGTCACATGTAGGGTGTCAGCAGTTCCGCTCAGGAGGGGGAGGAGTCACGTGTAGGATGTCAGCAGTTCCGCTCAGGAGGGGAGGAGTCACATGTAGGGTCTCAGCAGTTCCGCTCAGGAGGGAGAGGAGTCACGTGTAGGGTGTCAGCAGCTCCGCTCAGGAGGGAAGAAGGAGTCACATGTAGGGTGTCAGCAGCTCCGCTCAGGAGGGGGAGGAGTCACATGTAGGGTGTCAGCAGCTCTGCTCAGGAGGGGAGGAGTCACATGTAGGGTGTCAGCAGCTCTGCTCAGGAGGGGGAGGAGTCACGTGTAGGGTGTCAGCAGCTCCACTCAGGAGGGGGAGGAGTCACATGTAGGGTGTCAGCAGCTCCGCTCAGGAGGGGAGGAGTCACGTGTAGGGTGTCAGCAGCTCCGCTCAGGAGGGGGAGGAGTCACGTGTAGGGTGTCAGCAGCTCTGCTCAGGAGGGGAAGGAGTCACGTGTAGGGTGTCAGCAGCTCTGCTCAGGAGGGGAGGAGTCACGTGTAGGGTGTCAGCAGCTCTGCTCAGGAGGGGAGGAGTCTCATGTAGGGTGTCAGCAGCTCTGCTCAGGAGGGGAAGGAGTCATGTGTAGGGTGTCAGCAGCTCTGCTCAGGAGGGGAAGGAATCACGTGTAGGGTGTCAGCAGCTCTGCTCAGGAGGGGAAGGAGTCATGTGTAGGGTGTCAGCAGCTCTGCTCAGGAGGGGAAGGAATCACGTGTAGGGTGTCAGCAGCTCTGCTCAGGAGGGGAGGAGTCACGTGTAGGGTGTCAGCAGCTCTGCTCAGGAGGGGAGGAGTCACGTGTAGGGTGTCAGCAGCTCTGCTCAGGAGGGGAAGGAATCACATGTAGGGTGTCAGCAGCTCTGCTCAGGAGGGGAAGGAATCACATGTAGGGTGTCAGCAGCTCTGCTCAGGAGGGGAAGGAGTCACGTGTAGGGTGTCAGCAGCTCTGCTCAGGAGGGGAGGAGTCACGTGTAGGGTGTCAGCAGCTCTGCTCAGGAGGGGAGGAGTCTCATGTAGGGTGTCAGCAGCTCTGCTCAGGAGGGGAAGGAGTCATGTGTAGGGTGTCAGCAGCTCTGCTCAGGAGGGGAAGGAGTCATGTGTAGGGTGTCAGCAGCTCTGCTCAGGAGGGGAAGGAGTCATGTGTAGGGTGTCAGCAGCTCTGCTCAGGAGGGGAAGGAATCACGTGTAGGGTGTCAGCAGCTCTGCTCAGGAGGGAGAGGAGTCACGTGTAGGGTGTTAGCAGCTCTGCTCAGGAGGGGAAGGAGTCACGTGTAGGGTGTCAGCAGCTCTGCTCAGGAGGGGAAGGAGTCACATGTAGGGTGTCAGCAGCTCTGCTCAGGAGGAGAGGAGTCACGTGTAGGGTGTCAGCAGCTCTGCTCAGGAGGAGAGGAGTCACGTGTAGGGTGTCAGCAGCTCTGCTCAGGAGGAGAGGAGTCACGTGTAGGGTGTCAGCAGCTCTGCTCAGGAGGAGAGGAGTCACGTGTAGGGTGTCAGCAGCTCTGCTCAGGAGGAGAGGAGTCACGTGTAGAGTGTCAGCAGCTCTGCTCAGGAGGGGAGGAGTCACATGTAGGGTGTCAGCAGTTCCGCTCAGGAGGGGAAGGAGTCACATGTAGGGTGTCAGCAGCTCCGCTCAGGAGGGGAAGGAGTCACGTGTAGGGTGTCAGCAGCTCTGCTCAGGAGGGGAAGGAGTCACGTGTAGGGTGTCAGCAGCTCTGCTCAGGAGGGGAAGGAGTCACATGTAGGGTGTCAGCAGCTCCGCTCAGGAGGGGAAGGAGTCACATGTAGGGTGTCAGCAGCTCTGCTCAGGAGGGGAGGAGTCACATGTAGGGTGTCAGCAGTTCCGCTCAGGAGGGGGAAGGAGTCACATGTAGGGTGTCAGCAGCTCCGCTCAGGAGGGGAAGGAGTCACGTGTAGGGTGTCAGCAGCTCTGCTCAGGAGGGGAAGGAGTCACATGTAGGGTGTCAGCAGCTCCGCTCAGGAGGGGGAGGAGTCACGTGTAGGGTGTCAGCGGCTCCGCTCAGGAGGGGGGAGGAGTCACGTGTAGGGTGTCAGCAGCTCCGCTCAGGAGGGGGAGGAGTCACGTGTAGGGTGTCAGCAGCTCCGCTCAGGAGGGGGAGGAGTCACGTGTAGGGTGTCAGCAGCTCCGCTCAGGAGGGGGAGGAGTCACGTGTAGGGTGTCAGCAGCTCTGCTCAGGAGGGGGAGGAGTCACATGTAGGGTGTCAGCAGCTCTGCTCAGGAGGGGAAGGAGTCACATGTAGGGTGTCAGCAGCTCCGCTCAGGAGGGAGAGGAGTCACGTGTAGGGTGTCAGCAGCTCTGCTCAGGAGGGGAAGGAGTCACGTGTAGGGTGTCAGCAGCTCCGCTCAGGAGGGAGAGGAGTCACGTGTAGGGTGTCAGCAGCTCCGCTCAGGAGGGGGAGGGAGTCACGTGTAGGGTGTCAACAGCTCCACTCAGGAGGGGGAGGAGTCACGTGTAGGGTGTCAGCAGCTCTGCTCAGGAGGGGAGGAGTCACGTGTAGGGTGTCAGCAGCTCTGCTCAGGAGGGGAAGGAGTCACATGTAGGGTGTCAGCAGCTCTGCTCAGGAGGGGAAGGAGTCACATGTAGGGTGTCAGCAGCTCTGCTCAGGAGGGGGAGGAGTCACATGTAGGGTGTCAGCAGCTCTGCTCAGGAGGGGGAGGAGTCACATGTAGGGTGTCAGCAGCTCCGCTCAGGAGGGGAGGAGTCACATGTAGGGTGTCAGCAGCTCTGCTCAGGAGGGGGAGGAGTCACCTGTAGGGGTGTCAGCAGCTCTGCTCAGGAGGGGAGGAGTCACATGTAGGGTGTCAGCAGCTCTGCTCAGGAGGGGAAGGAGTCACATGTAGGGTGTCAGCAGCTCTGCTCAGGAGGGGAAGGAGTCACATGTAGGGTGTCAGCAGCTCTGCTCAGGAGGGGAGGAGTCACGTGTAGGGTGTCAGCAGCTCTGCTCAGGAGGGGAGGAGTCACATGTAGGGTGTCAGCAGCTCTGCTCAGGAGGGGAGGAGTCACATGTAGGGTGTCAGCAGCTCTGCTCAGGAGGGGAAGGAGTCACGTGTAGGGTGTCAGCAGCTCTGCTCAGGAGGGGGAGGAGTCACATGTAGGGTGTCAGCAGCTCCGCTCAGGAGGGGAGGAGTCACATGTAGGGTGTCAGCAGCTCTGCTCAGGAGGGGAGGAGTCACATGTAGGGTGTCAGCAGCTCTGCTCAGGAGGGGAAGGAGTCACGTGTAGGGTGTGAGCAGCTCCGCTCAGGAGAGGGAGGAGTCACATGTAGGGTGTCAGCAGTTTCGCTCAGGAGGGAGAGGAGTCACGTGTAGGGTGTCAGCAGCTCTGCTCAGGAGGGGAGGAGTCACATGTAGGGTGTCAGCAGCTCTGCTCAGGAGGGGAGGAGTCACGTGTAGGGTCTCAGCAGTTCCGCTCAGGAGGGAGAGGAGTCACGTGTAGGGTGTCAGCAGCTCTGCTCAGGAGGGGAGGAGTCACATGTAGGGTGTCAGCAGCTCCGCTCAGGAGGGGGAGGAGTCACGTGTAGGGTGTCAGCAGCTCTGCTCAGGAGGGGAGGAGTCACATGTAGGGTGTCAGCAGCTCTGCTCAGGAGGGGGAGGAGTCACGTGTAGGGTGTCAGCAGCTCCGCTCAGGAGGGGAGGAGTCACATGTAGGGTGTCAGCAGCTCCGCTCAGGAGGGGAGGAGTCACATGTAGGGTGTCAGCAGCTCCGCTCAGGAGAGGAGGAGTCACGTGTAGGGTGTCAGCAGCTCCGCTCAGGAGGGGGAGGAGTCACGTGTAGGGTGTCAGCAGCTCTGCTCAGGAGGGGGAGGAGTCACGTGTAGGGTGTCAGCAGCTCTGCTCAGTAGGGGGAGGAGTCACGTGTAGGGTGTCAGCAGCTCCGCTCAGGAGGGGAGGAGTCACGTGTAGGGTGTCAGCAGCTCCGCTCAGGAGGGGAAGGAATCACGTGTAGGGTGTCAGCAGCTCTGCTCAGGAGGGGAAGGAGTCACGTGTAGGGTGTCAGCAGCTCCGCTCAGGAGTGGAGGAATCACGTGTAGGGTGTCAGCAGCTCCGCTCAGGAGGGGAGGAGTCACGTGTAGGGTGTCAGCAGCTCCGCTCAGGAGGGGAAGGAGTCACGTGTAGGGTGTCAGCAGCTCCGCTCAGGAGGGGAAGGAGTCACGTGTAGGGTGTCAGCAGCTCCGCTCAGGAGGGGAAGGAATCACGTGTAGGGTGTCAGCAGCTCCGCTCAGGAGGGGAAGGAGTCACATGTAGGGTGTCAGCAGCTCCGCTCAGGAGTGGAGGAATCACGTGTAGGGTGTCAGCAGCTCCGCTCAGGAGGGGAGGAGTCACGTGTAGGGTGTCAGCAGCTCCGCTCAGGAGGGGAAGGAGTCACGTGTAGGGTGTCAGCAGCTCCGCTCAGGAGGGGAAGGAGTCACGTGTAGGGTGTCAGCAGCTCCGCTCAGGAGGGGAGGAGTCACATGTAGGGTGTCAGCAGCTCTGCTCAGGAGGGGGAGGAGTCACGTGTAGGGTGTCAGCGGCTCCGCTCAGGAGGGGGAGGAGTCACGTGTAGGGTGTCAGCAGCTCCGCTCAGGAGGGGAGGAGTCACATGAAGGGTGTCAGCAGCTCCGCTCAGGAGGGGAAGGAGTCACGTGTAGGGTGTCAGCAGCTCCGCTCAGGAGGGGAGGAGTCACATGTAGGGTGTCAGCGGCTCTGCTCAGGAGGGGAGGAGTCACATGTAGGGTGTCAGCAGCTCCGCTCAGGAGGGGAGGAGTCACGTGTAGGGTGTCAGCAGCTCCGCTCAGGAGAGGAGGAATCACATGTAGGGTGTCAGCGGCTCCGCTCAGGAGGGGGAGGAGTCACGTGTAGGGTGTCAGCAGCTCCGCTCAGGAGGGGAGAACCCACATGTAGGGTGTCAGCAGCTCCGCTCAGAAGGGGAGGAGTTACGTGTAGGGTGTCAGCAGCTCTGCTCAGGAGGGGAGGAGTCACATGTAGGGTGTCAGCAGCTCTGCTCAGGAGGGGAAGGAGTCACATGTAGGGTGTCAGCAGCTCCGCTCAGGAGGGGAAGGAGTCACGTGTAGGGTGTCAGCAGCTCTGCTCAGGAGGGGAAGGAGTCACGTGTAGGGTGTCAGCAGCTCCGCTCAGGAGTGGAGGAATCACGTGTAGGGTGTCAGCAGCTCCGCTCAGGAGGGGAGGAGTCACGTGTAGGGTGTCAGCAGCTCCGCTCAGGAGGGGAGGAGTCACATGTAGGGTGTCAGCAGCTCCGCTCAGGAGGGGAGGAGTCACATGTAGGGTGTCAGCAGCTCCGCTCAGGAGGGGAAGGAGTCACGTGTAGGGTGTCAGCAGCTCCGCTCAGGAGGGGAGGAGTCACATGTAGGGTGTCAGCAGCTCTGCTCAGGAGGGGAGGAGTCACGTGTAGGGTGTCAGCGGCTCCGCTCAGGAGGGGGAGGAGTCACGTGTAGGGTGTCAGCAGCTCCGCTCAGGAGGGGAGGAGTCACATGAAGGGTGTCAGCAGCTCCGCTCAGGAGGGGAAGGAGTCACGTGTAGGGGTGTCAGCAGCTCTGCTCAGGAGGGGAAGGAGTCACGGTGTAGGGTGTCAGCAGCTCCGCTCAGGAGGGGAGGAGTCACATGTAGGGTGTCAGCGGCTCTGCTCAGGAGGGGAGGAGTCACATGTAGGGTGTCAGCAGCTCCGCTCAGGAGGGGGAGGAGTCACGTGTAGGGTGTCAGCAGCTCCGCTCAGGAGAGGAGGAATCACATGTAGGGTGTCAGCGGCTCCGCTCAGGAGGGGGAGGAGTCACGTGTAGGGTGTCAGCAGCTCCGCTCAGGAGGGGAGAGACCCACATGTAGGGTGTCAGCAGCTCCGCTCAGAAGGGGAGGAGTTACGTGTAGGGTGTCAGCAGCTCTGCTCAGGAGGGGAGGAGTCACATGTAGGGTGTCAGCAGCTCTGCTCAGGAGGGGAAGGAGTCACGTGTAGGGTGTCAGCAGCTCCGCTCAGGAGGGGAGGAGTCACATGTAGGGTGTCAGCAGCTCCGCTCAGGAGGGGGAGGAGTCACGTGTAGGGTGTCAGCAGTTCCGCTCAGGAGGGGAGGAGTCACGTGTAGGGTCTCAGCAGTTCCGCTCAGGAGGGAGAGGAGTCACGTGTAGGGTGTCAGCAGCTCCGCTCAGGAGGGGAGGAGTCACATGTAGGGTGTCAGCAGCTCCGCTCAGGAGGGGAGGAGTCACGTGTAGGGTCTCAGCAGTTCCGCTCAGGAGGGGAGGAGTCACATGTAGGGTGTCAGCAGCTCCGCTCAGGAGGGGAGGAGTCACGTGTAGGGTGTCAGCGGCTCCGCTCAGGAGGGGGAGGAGTCACGTGTAGGGTGTCAGCAGCTCTGCTCAGGAGGGGAAGGAGTCACATGTAGGGTGTCAGCAGCTCTGCTCAGGAGGGGAGGAGTCACATGTAGGGTGTCAGCAGCTCTGCTCGGGAGGGGAAGGAGTCACATGTAGGGTGTCAGCAGCTCTGCTCAGGAGGGGAAGGAGTCACATGTAGGGTGTCAGCAGCTCTGCTCAGGAGGGAGAGGAGTCACGTGTAGGGTGTCAGCAGCTCCGCTCAGGAGGAGAGGAGTCACATGTAGGGTGTCAGCAGCTCTGCTCAGGAGGGGAGGAGTCACATGTAGGGTGTCAGCAGCTCTGCTCAGGAGAGGAGGAGTCACGTGTAGGGTGTCAGCAGCTCCGCTCAGGAGGGGGAGGAGTCACGTGTAGGGTGTCAGCAGCTCTGCTCAGGAGGGGAAGGAGTCACATGTAGGGTGTCAGCAGCTCTGCTCAGGAGAGGAGGAGTCACGTGTAGGGTGTAAGCAGCTCTGCTCAGGAGGGGGAGGAGTCACGTGTAGGGTGTCAGCGGCTCCGCTCAGGAGGGGAGGAGTCACGTGTAGGGTGTCAGCAGCTCTGCTCAGGAGGGGAAGGAATCACATGTAGGGTGTCAGCAGCTCTGCTCAGGAGGGGAGGAGTCACATGTAGGGTGTCAGCAGCTCTGTTCAGGAGGGGAAGGAGTCACATGTAGGGTGTCAGCAGCTCTGCTCAGGAGGGGAGGAGTCACGTGTAGGGTGTCAGCAGCTCTGCTCAGGAGGGGAAGGAGTCACGTGTAGGGTGTCAGCAGCTCTGCTCAGGAGGGGAAGGAGTCACGTGTAGGGTGTCAGCAGCTCCGCTCAGGAGGGGGAGGAGTCACGTGTAGGGTGTCAGCAGCTCCGCTCAGGAGGGGAGGAGTCACGTGTAGGGTGTCAGCAGCTCTGCTCAGGAGGGGAAGGAGTCACGTGTAGGGTGTCAGCAGCTCTGCTCAGGAGGGGAGGAGTCACATGTAGGGTCTCAGCAGTTCCGCTCAGGAGGGAGAGGAGTCACGTGTAGGGTGTCAGCGGCTCCGCTCAGGAGGGGGAGGAGTCACGTGTAGGGTGTCAGCAGCTCCGCTCAGGAGGGGAGGAGTCACATGTAGGGTGTCAGCAGCTCCGCTCAGGAGGGGGAGGAGTCACGTGTAGGGTGTCAGCAGCTCCGCTCAGGAGGAGAGGAGTCACATGTAGGGTGTCAGCAGCTCTGCTCAGGAGGGGAGGAGTCACATGTAGGGTGTCAGCAGCTCTGCTCAGGAGAGGAGGAGTCACATGTAGGGTCTCAGCAGTTCCGCTCAGGAGGAGAGGAGTCACATGTAGGGTGTCAGCAGCTCTGCTCAGGAGGGGAGGAGTCACGTGTAGGGTGTCAGCAGCTCTGCTCAGGAGGGGAGGAGTCACATGTAGGGTGTCAGCGGCTCCGCTCAGGAGGGGGAGGAGTCACGTGTAGGGTGTCAGCAGCTCCACTCAGGAGGGGAGGAGTCACATGTAGGGTGTCAGCAGCTCCGCTCAGGAGGGGGAGGAGTCACGTGTAGGGTGTCAGCAGTTCCGCTCAGGAGGGGAGGAGTCACGTGTAGGGTCTCAGCAGTTCCGCTCAGGAGGGGAGGAGTCACGTGTAGGGTCTCAGCAGTTCCGCTCAGGAGGGAGAGGAGTCACATGTAGGGTGTCAGCGGCTCCGCTCAGGAGGGGGAGGAGTCACGTGTAGGGTGTCAGCAGCTCCGCTCAGGAGGGGAGGAGACACATGTAGGGTGTCAGCAGCTCCGCTCAGGAGGGGGAGGAGTCACGTGTAGGGTGTCAGCAGCTCCGCTCAGGAGGGGAGGAGTCACATGTAGGGTGTCAGCAGCTCCGCTCAGGAGGGGGAGGAGTCACGTGTAGGGTGTCAGCAGTTCCGCTCAGGAGGGGAGGAGTCACGTGTAGGGTCTCAGCAGTTCCGCTCAGGAGGGAGAGGAGTCACGTGTAGGGTGTCAGCAGCTCTGCTCAGGAGGGGAGGAGTCACGTGTAGGGTGTCAGCAGCTCTGCTCAGGAGGGGAGGAGTCACGTGTAGGGTGTCAGCAGCTCCGCTCAGGAGGGGGAGGAGTCACGTGTAGGGTGTCAGCAGCTCCACTCAGGAGGGGGAGGAGTCACGTGTAGGGTGTCAGCAGCTCCGCTCAGGAGAGGAGGAGTCACGTGTAGGGTGTCAGCAGCTCTGCTCAGGAGGGGAAGGAATCACGTGTAGGGTGTCAGCATCTCTGCTCAGGAGGGGAAGGAGTCACGTGTAGGGTGTCAGCAGCTCTGCTCAGGAGGGGAGGAGTCACGTGTAGGGTGTCAGCAGCTCCGCTCAGGAGGGGAGGAGTCACGTGTAGGGTGTCAGCAGCTCTGCTCAGGAGGGGAGGAGTCACGTGTAGGGTGTCAGCAGCTCCGCTCAGGAGGGGAGGAGTCACGTGTAGGGTGTCAGCAGCTCTGCTCAGGAGGGGAGGAGTCACGTGTAGGGTGTCAGCAGCTCTGCTCAGGAGGGGAAGGAGTCACGTGTAGGGTGTCAGCAGCTCTGCTCAGGAGGGGAAGGAGTCACGTGTAGGGTGTCAGCAGCTCCGCTCAGGAGGGGAGGAGTCACGTGTAGGGTGTCAGCAGCTCTGCTCAGGAGGGGAGGAGTCACATGTAGGGTGTCAGCAGCTCCGCTCAGGAGGGGAGGAGTCACATGTAGGGTGTCAGCAGCTCTGCTCAGGAGGGAAAGGAGTCACGTGTAGGGTGTCAGCAGCTCTGCTCAGGAGGGGAAGGAGTCACGTGTAGGGTGTCAGCAGCTCCGCTCAGGAGGGGAGGAGTCACGTGTAGGGTGTCAGCAGCTCTGCTCAGGAGGGGAGGAGTCACATGTAGGGTGTCAGCAGCTCCGCTCAGGAGGGGAGGAGTCACATGTAGGGTGTCAGCAGCTCTGCTCAGGAGGGGAAGGAGTCACGTGTAGGGTGTCAGCAGCTCTGCTCAGGAGGGGAAGGAGTCACGTGTAGGGTGTCAGCAGCTCTGCTCAGGAGGGGAGGAGTCACGTGTAGGGTGTCAGCAGCTCTGCTCAGGAGGGGGAGGAGTCACGTGTAGGGTTTCAGCAGCTCTGCTCAGGAGGGGAAGGAGTCACGTGTAGGGTGTCAGCAGCTCCGCTCAGGAGAGGAGGAATCACGTGTAGGGTGTCAGCAGCTCCGCTCAGGAGGGGAGGAGTCACGTGTAGGGTGTCAGCAGTTCTGCTCAGGAGGGGAGGAGTCACATGTAGGGTGTCAGCAGCTCTGCTCAGGAGGGGGAGGAGTCATGTGTAGGGTGTCAGCAGCTCCGCTCAGGAGGGGGAGGAGTCATGTGTAGGGTGTCAGCAGCTCCGCTCAGGTCAGAATAGAATTTCAGGGAATAATTGTAATAAAACAATAATTTTCTAAGTCTATTTCCTCTTATTTTGAGGTTTCGCTTATTTACGTAAATTACAGTTACGTAAATTGTCAGGATACGCGATGTGTGAACACACAATGGCGGCCATTATCGGATTCAGCGCAACAGAAAACAAAGATCACCAGGAAGAACCAGAACAGATGTTCGGGAAAATTTTTTTTTGCAGTCTGTGTTATTTAAAAAAAAAAAAAGTCTAAATGTCACCGCCATGTTGTTATAATAATGGGGAAAAGCTTAAAGGGTTAACAAGCAAAGGCTGTTCTGAATTATTTCAGGGGGGCAGTTTTATAAATGGGGGGGATTAATGGGGGAAATTAATATATAGGCCTCTATAATCCCCATCAGAAGTGAAGTGATCCCTAAAATATTAGCTTGGGAAACATTCTTGTAAATCTGGAGAATCGCTGTGAAATTTCTAATCTTTAATAAGGATGATCCAAAATACAGCAGAGATACGGGAGATACTGCGGGGGTCTCTTCCTGTGTGTGGTAGATACTGTTGGGGTCCCCTGTGTGTGGTAGATACTGTTGGGGTCCCCTGTATGTAGTAGATACTGTTGGGGTCTCCTGTGTGTGGTAGATGCTGTTGGGGTCTCCTGTGTGTGGTAGATGCTGTTGGGGTCTCCTGTGTGTAGTAGATACTGTTGGGGTCCCCTGTATGTAGTAGATACTGTTGGGGTCCCCTGTGTGTGGTAGATACTGTTGGGGTCTCCTGTATGTGGTAGATACTGTTGGGGTCTCCTGTGTGTGGTAGATACTGTTGGGGTCCCCTGTGTGTGGTAGATACTGTTGGGGTCTCCTGTGTGTGGTAGATGCTGTTGGGGTCTCCTGTGTGTGGTAGATACTGTTGGGGTCTCCTGTGTGTGGTAGATACTGTTGGGGTCTCCTGTGTGTGGTAGATACTGTTGGGGTCTCCTGTGTGTGGTAGATACTGTTGGGGTCTCCTGTGTGTGGGAGATACTGCGGGGGTCTCTTCCTGTGTGTGGTAGATACTGTTGGGGTCCCCTGTGTGTGGTAGATACTGTTGGGGTCTCCTGTGTGTGGTAGATGCTGTTGGGGTCTCCTGTGTGTGGTAGATACTGTTGGGGTCTCCTGTGTGTGGTAGATACTGTTGGGGTCTCCTGTGTGTGGGAGATACTGCGGGGGTCTCTTCCTGTGTGTGGTAGATACTGTTGGGGTCCCCTGTGTGTGGTAGATGCTGTTGGGGTCTCCTGTGTGTGGTAGATACTGTTGGGGTCTCCTGTGTGTGGTAGATACTGTTGGGGTCTCCTGTGTGTGGGAGATACTGCGGGGGTCTCTTCCTGTGTGTGGTAGATACTGTTGGGGTCCCCTGTGTGTGGTAGATGCTGTTGGGGTCTCCTGTGTGTGGTAGATACTGTTGGGGTCTCCTGTATGTGGTAGATACTGTTGGGGTCTCCTGTGTGTAGTAGATGCTGTTGGGGTCTCCTGTGTGTAGTAGATGCTGTTGGGGTCTCCTGTGTGTAGTAGATGCTGTTGGGGTCTCCTGTGTGTAGTAGATGCTGTTGGGGTCTCCTGTGTGTAGTAGATGCTGTTGGGGTCTCCTGTGTGTGGTAGATGCTGTTGGGGTCTCCTGTGTGTGGTAGATACTGTTGGGGTCTCCTGTGTGTAGTAGATGCTGTTGGGGTCCCCTGTATGTAGTAGATACTGTTGGGGTCTCCTGTGTGTAGTAGATGCTGTTGGGGTCTCCTGTGTGTGGTAGATGCTGTTGGGGTCTCCTGTGTGTGGTAGATACTGTTGGGGTCCCCTGTGTGTGGTAGATACTGTTGGGGTCCCCTGTATGTAGTAGATACTGTTGGGGTCTCCTGTATGTGGTAGATGCTGTTGGGGTCCCCTGTGTGTGGTAGATACTGTTGGGGTCCCCTGTGTGTGGTAGATACTGTTGGGGTCCCCTGTATGTAGTAGATACTGTTGGGGTCCCCTGTGTGTGGTAGATACTGTTGGGGTCCCCTGTGTGGTAGATACTGTTGGGGTCTCCTGTGTGTGGTAGATACTGTTGGGGGTCTCCTGTGTGTGGTAGATACTGTTGGGGTCTCCTGTATGTGGTAGATACTGTTGGAGTCTCCTGTGTGTGGTAGATACTGTTGGAGTCTCCTGTGTGTGGTAGATACTGTTGGGGGTCTCCTATGTGTGGTAGATGCTGTTGGGGGTCCCCTGTGTGTGGTAGATACTGTTGGGGGTCTCCTGTATGTGGTAGATACTGTTGGAGTCTCCTGTGTGTGGTAGATGCTGTTGGGGTCTCCTGTGTGTGGTAGATGCTGTTGGGGTCTCCTGTGTGTGGTAGATACTGTTGGGGTCTCCTGTGTGTGGTAGATACTGTTGGGGTCCCCTGTATGTAGTAGATACTGTTGGGGTCTCCTGTGTGTGGTAGATGCTGTTGGGGTCCCCTGTGTGGTAGATACTGTTGGGGTCTCTTGTGTGTGGTAGATGCTGTTGGGGTCCCCTGTGTGGTAGATGCTGTTGGGGTCCCCTGTGTGTGGTAGATACTGTTGGGGTTTCCTGTGTGTGGTAGATGCTGTTGGGGTCCCCTGTGTGTGGTAGATACTGTTGGGGTCTCCTGTATGTGGTAGATACTGTTGGGGTCTCCTGTGTGTGGTAGATGCTGTTGGGGTCCCCTGTGTGTGGTAGATACTGTTGGGGTCTCCTGTATGTGGTAGATACTGTTGGGGTCTCCTGTGTGTGGTAGATGCTGTTGGGGTCCCCTGTGTGTGGTAGATACTGTTGGGGTCTCCTGTATGTGGTAGATACTGTTGGGGTCTCCTGTGTGTGGTAGATACTGTTGGGGTCTCTTGTGTGTGGTAGATGCTGTTGGGGTCCCCTGTGTGGTAGATGCTGTTGGGGTCCCCTGTGTGTGGTAGATACTGTTGGGGTCTCCTGTGTGTGGTAGATGCTGTTGGGGTCCCCTGTGTGTGGTAGATACTGTTGGGGTCTCCTGTATGTGGTAGATACTGTTGGGGTCTCCTGTGTGTGGTAGATACTGTTGGGGTCCCCTGTATGTAGTAGATACTGTTGGGGTCTCCTGTGTGTGGTAGATGCTGTTGGGGTCTCCTGTGTGTGGTAGATACTGTTGGGGTCCCCTGTGTGTGGTAGATACTGTTGGGGTCCCCTGTATGTAGTAGATACTGTTGGGGTCCCCTGTATGTAGTAGATACTGTTGGGGTCTCCTGTATGTAGTAGATACTGTTGGGGTCTCCTGTGTGTGGTAGATGCTGTTGGGGTCCCCTGTGTGGTAGATACTGTTGGGGTCTCCTGTGTGTGGTAGATGCTGTTGGGGTCCCCTGTGTGTAGTAGATACTGTTGGGGTCTCCTGTATGTGGTAGATGCTGTTGGGGTCCCCTGTGTGGTAGATACTGTTGGGGTCTCCTGTGTGTGGTAGATGCTGTTGGGGTCCCCTGTGTGTAGTAGATGCTGTTGGGGTCTCCTGTGTGTGGTAGATACTGTTGGGGTCCCCTGTATGTAGTAGATACTGTTGGGGTCTCCTGTATGTAGTAGATACTGTTGGGGTCTCCTGTGTGTGGTAGATACTGTTGGGGTCCCCTGTATGTAGTAGATACTGTTGGGGTCTCCTGTGTGTGGTAGATACTGTTGGGGTCCCCTGTATGTAGTAGATACTGTTGGGGTCTCCTGTGTGTGGTAGATGCTGTTGGGGTCTCCTGTGTGTGGTAGATGCTGTTGGGGTCTCCTGTGTGTGGTAGATACTGTTGGGGTCCCCTGTATGTAGTAGATACTGTTGGGGTCCCCTGTGTGTGGTAGATACTGTTGGGGTCTCCTGTATGTGGTAGATACTGTTGGGGTCTCCTGTGTGTGGTAGATACTGTTGGGGTCCCCTGTGTGTGGTAGATACTGTTGGGGTCTCCTGTGTGTGGTAGATGCTGTTGGGGTCTCCTGTGTGTGGTAGATGCTGTTGGGGTCTCCTGTGTGTGGTAGATACTGTTGGGGTCCCCTGTGTGTGGTAGATACTGTTGGGGTCTCCTGTATGTGGTAGATACTGTTGGGGTCTCCTGTGTGTAGTAGATACTGTTGGGGTCCCCTGTGTGTGGTAGATACTGTTGGGGTCTCCTGTATGTGGTAGATACTGTTGGGGTCTCCTGTGTGTGGTAGATACTGTTGGGGTCCCCTGTGTGTGGTAGATACTGTTGGGGTCTCCTGTGTGTGGTAGATGCTGTTGGGGTCTCCTGTGTGTGGTAGATGCTGTTGGGGTCTCCTGTGTGTGGTAGATACTGTTGGGGTCTCCTGTGTGTGGTAGATACTGTTGGGGTCTCCTGTGTGTGGGAGATACTGCGGGGGTCTCTTCCTGTGTGTGGTAGATACTGTTGGGGTCCCCTATGTGTGGTAGATACTGTTGGGGTCTCCTGTGTGTGGTAGATGCTGTTGGGGTCTCCTGTGTGTGGTAGATGCTGTTGGGGTCTCCTGTGTGTGGTAGATGCTGTTGGGGTCTCCTGTGTGTGGTAGATACTGTTGGGGTCTCCTGTGTGTGGTAGATACTGTTGGGGTCTCCTGTGTGTGGTAGATACTGTTGGGGTCTCCTGTGTGTGGGAGATACTGCGGGGGTCTCTTCCTGTGTGTGGTAGATACTGTTGGGGTCCCCTGTGTGTGGTAGATACTGTTGGGGTCTCCTGTGTGTGGTAGATGCTGTTGGGGTCTCCTGTGTGTGGTAGATACTGTTGGGGTCTCCTGTGTGTGGTAGATACTGTTGGGGTCTCCTGTGTGTGGTAGATACTGTTGGGGTCTCCTGTGTGTGGGAGATACTGCGGGGGTCTCTTCCTGTGTGTGGTAGATACTGTTGGGGTCCCCTGTGTGTGGTAGATGCTGTTGGGGTCTCCTGTGTGTGGTAGATACTGTTGGGGTCTCCTGTGTGTGGTAGATACTGTTGGGGTCTCCTGTGTGTAGTAGATGCTGTTGGGGTCTCCTGTGTGTAGTAGATGCTGTTGGGGTCTCCTGTGTGTAGTAGATGCTGTTGGGGTCTCCTGTGTGTAGTAGATGCTGTTGGGGTCTCCTGTGTGTGGTAGATGCTGTTGGGGTCTCCTGTGTGTGGTAGATACTGTTGGGGTCTCCTGTGTGTAGTAGATGCTGTTGGGGTCCCCTGTATGTAGTAGATACTGTTGGGGTCTCCTGTGTGTAGTAGATGCTGTTGGGGTCTCCTGTGTGTGGTAGATGCTGTTGGGGTCTCCTGTGTGTGGTAGATACTGTTGGGGTCCCCTGTGTGTGGTAGATACTGTTGGGGTCCCCTGTATGTAGTAGATACTGTTGGGGTCCCCTGTGTGTGGTAGATACTGTTGGGGTCCCCTGTGTGGTAGATACTGTTGGGGTCTCCTGTGTGTGGTAGATACTGTTGGGGGTCTCCTGTGTGTGGTAGATGCTGTTGGGGTCTCCTGTGTGTGGTAGATACTGTTGGGGTCTCCTGTGTGTGGTAGATACTGTTGGGGTCTCCTGTGTGTGGGAGATACTGCGGGGGTCTCTTCCTGTGTGTGGTAGATACTGTTGGGGTCCCCTGTGTGTGGTAGATGCTGTTGGGGTCTCCTGTGTGTGGTAGATACTGTTGGGGTCTCCTGTGTGTGGTAGATACTGTTGGGGTCTCCTGTGTGTAGTAGATGCTGTTGGGGTCTCCTGTGTGTGGTAGATGCTGTTGGGGTCTCCTGTGTGTAGTAGATGCTGTTGGGGTCTCCTGTGTGTAGTAGATGCTGTTGGGGTCTCCTGTGTGTAGTAGATGCTGTTGGGGTCTCCTGTGTGTGGTAGATGCTGTTGGGGTCTCCTGTGTGTGGTAGATACTGTTGGGGTCTCCTGTGTGTAGTAGATGCTGTTGGGGTCCCCTGTATGTAGTAGATACTGTTGGGGTCTCCTGTGTGTAGTAGATGCTGTTGGGGTCTCCTGTGTGTGGTAGATGCTGTTGGGGTCTCCTGTGTGTGGTAGATACTGTTGGGGTCCCCTGTATGTAGTAGATACTGTTGGGGTCTCCTGTATGTGGTAGATGCTGTTGGGGTCCCCTGTGTGTGGTAGATACTGTTGGGGTCCCCTGTATGTAGTAGATACTGTTGGGGTCCCCTGTGTGTGGTAGATACTGTTGGGGTCCCCTGTGTGGTAGATACTGTTGGGGTCTCCTGTGTGTGGTAGATACTGTTGGGGGTCTCCTGTGTGTGGTAGATACTGTTGGGGTCTCCTGTATGTGGTAGATACTGTTGGAGTCTCCTGTGCGTGGTAGATACTGTTGGAGTCTCCTGTGTGTGGTAGATACTGTTGGGGGTCTCCTATGTGTGGTAGATGCTGTTGGGGGTCCCCTGTGTGTGGTAGATACTGTTGGGGGTCTCCTGTATGTGGTAGATACTGTTGGAGTCTCCTGTGTGTGGTAGATGCTGTTGGGGTCTCCTGTGTGTGGTAGATGCTGTTGGGGTCTCCTGTGTGTGGTAGATACTGTTGGGGTCTCCTGTGTGTGGTAGATACTGTTGGGGTCCCCTGTATGTAGTAGATACTGTTGGGGTCTCCTGTGTGTGGTAGATGCTGTTGGGGTCCCCTGTGTGGTAGATACTGTTGGGGTCTCTTGTGTGTGGTAGATGCTGTTGGGGTCCCCTGTGTGGTAGATGCTGTTGGGGTCCCCTGTGTGTGGTAGATACTGTTGGGGTTTCCTATGTGTGGTAGATGCTGTTGGGGTCCCCTGTGTGTGGTAGATACTGTTGGGGTCTCCTGTATGTGGTAGATACTGTTGGGGTCTCCTGTGTGTGGTAGATGCTGTTGGGGTCCCCTGTGTGTGGTAGATACTGTTGGGGTCTCCTGTATGTGGTAGATACTGTTGGGGTCTCCTGTGTGTGGTAGATGCTGTTGGGGTCCCCTGTGTGTGGTAGATACTGTTGGGGTCTCCTGTATGTGGTAGATACTGTTGGGGTCTCCTGTGTGTGGTAGATACTGTTGGGGTCTCTTGTGTGTGGTAGATGCTGTTGGGGTCCCCTGTGTGGTAGATGCTGTTGGGGTCCCCTGTGTGTGGTAGATGCTGTTGGGGTCCCCTGTGTGTGGTAGATACTGTTGGGGTCTCCTGTATGTGGTAGATACTGTTGGGGTCTCCTGTGTGTGGTAGATACTGTTGGGGTCCCCTGTATGTAGTAGATACTGTTGGGGTCTCCTGTGTGTGGTAGATGCTGTTGGGGTCTCCTGTGTGTGGTAGATACTGTTGGGGTCCCCTGTGTGTGGTAGATACTGTTGGGGTCCCCTGTATGTAGTAGATACTGTTGGGGTCCCCTGTATGTAGTAGATACTGTTGGGGTCTCCTGTATGTAGTAGATACTGTTGGGGTCTCCTGTGTGTGGTAGATACTGTTGGGGTCCCCTGTATGTAGTAGATACTGTTGGGGTCTCCTGTGTGTGGTAGATACTGTTGGGGTCTCCTGTGTGTGGTAGATGCTGTTGGTGTCCCCTGTGTGGTAGATACTGTTGGGGTCTCCTGTGTGTGGTAGATGCTGTTGGGGTCCCCTGTGTGTAGTAGATACTGTTGGGGTCTCCTGTATGTGGTAGATGCTGTTGGGGTCCCCTGTGTGGTAGATACTGTTGGGGTCTCCTGTGTGTGGTAGATGCTGTTGGGGTCCCCTGTGTGTAGTAGATACTGTTGGGGTCTCCTGTGTGTGGTAGATACTGTTGGGGTCCCCTGTATGTAGTAGATACTGTTGGGGTCTCCTGTATGTAGTAGATACTGTTGGGGTCTCCTGTGTGTGGTAGATACTGTTGGGGTCCCCTGTATGTAGTAGATACTGTTGGGGTCTCCTGTGTGTGGTAGATACTGTTGGGGTCCCCTGTATGTAGTAGATACTGTTGGGGTCTCCTGTGTGTGGTAGATGCTGTTGGGGTCTCCTGTGTGTGGTAGATGCTGTTGGGGTCTCCTGTGTGTGGTAGATACTGTTGGGGTCCCCTGTATGTAGTAGATACTGTTGGGGTCCCCTGTGTGTGGTAGATACTGTTGGGGTCTCCTGTATGTGGTAGATACTGTTGGGGTCTCCTGTGTGTGGTAGATACTGTTGGGGTCCCCTGTGTGTGGTAGATACTGTTGGGGTCTCCTGTGTGTGGTAGATGCTGTTGGGGTCTCCTGTGTGTGGTAGATGCTGTTGGGGTCTCCTGTGTGTGGTAGATACTGTTGGGGTCCCCTGTGTGTGGTAGATACTGTTGGGGTCTCCTGTATGTGGTAGATACTGTTGGGGTCTCCTGTGTGTAGTAGATACTGTTGGGGTCCCCTGTGTGTGGTAGATACTGTTGGGGTCTCCTGTATGTGGTAGATACTGTTGGGGTCTCCTGTGTGTGGTAGATACTGTTGGGGTCCCCTGTGTGTGGTAGATACTGTTGGGGTCTCCTGTGTGTGGTAGATGCTGTTGGGGTCTCCTGTGTGTGGTAGATGCTGTTGGGGTCTCCTGTGTGTGGTAGATACTGTTGGGGTCTCCTGTGTGTGGTAGATACTGTTGGGGTCTCCTGTGTGTGGGAGATACTGCGGGGGTCTCTTCCTGTGTGTGGTAGATACTGTTGGGGTCCCCTATGTGTGGTAGATACTGTTGGGGTCTCCTGTGTGTGGTAGATGCTGTTGGGGTCTCCTGTGTGTGGTAGATGCTGTTGGGGTCTCCTGTGTGTGGTAGATGCTGTTGGGGTCTCCTGTGTGTGGTAGATACTGTTGGGGTCTCCTGTGTGTGGTAGATACTGTTGGGGTCTCCTGTGTGTGGTAGATACTGTTGGGGTCTCCTGTGTGTGGGAGATACTGCGGGGGTCTCTTCCTGTGTGTGGTAGATACTGTTGGGGTCTCCTGTGTGTGGTAGATGCTGTTGGGGTCTCCTGTGTGTGGTAGATACTGTTGGGGTCTCCTGTGTGTGGTAGATACTGTTGGGGTCTCCTGTGTGTGGTAGATACTGTTGGGGTCTCCTGTGTGTGGGAGATACTGCGGGGGTCTCTTCCTGTGTGTGGTAGATACTGTTGGGGTCCCCTGTGTGTGGTAGATGCTGTTGGGGTCTCCTGTGTGTGGTAGATACTGTTGGGGTCTCCTGTGTGTGGTAGATACTGTTGGGGTCTCCTGTGTGTAGTAGATGCTGTTGGGGTCTCCTGTGTGTGGTAGATGCTGTTGGGGTCTCCTGTGTGTAGTAGATGCTGTTGGGGTCTCCTGTGTGTAGTAGATGCTGTTGGGGTCTCCTGTGTGTAGTAGATGCTGTTGGGGTCTCCTGTGTGTGGTAGATGCTGTTGGGGTCTCCTGTGTGTGGTAGATACTGTTGGGGTCTCCTGTGTGTAGTAGATGCTGTTGGGGTCTCCTGTGTGTGGTAGATGCTGTTGGGGTCTCCTGTGTGTGGTAGATACTGTTGGGGTCCCCTGTGTGTGGTAGATACTGTTGGGGTCTCCTGTATGTAGTAGATACTGTTGGGGTCTCCTGTATGTGGTAGATGCTGTTGGGGTCCCCTGTGTGTGGTAGATACTGTTGGGGTCCCCTGTATGTAGTAGATACTGTTGGGGTCTCCTGTGTGTAGTAGATGCTGTTGGGGTCTCCTGTGTGTGGTAGATGCTGTTGGGGTCTCCTGTGTGTGGTAGATACTGTTGGGGTCCCCTGTGTGTGGTAGATACTGTTGGGGTCTCCTGTATGTGGTAGATACTGTTGGGGTCTCCTGTGTGTGGTAGATACTGTTGGGGTCTCCTGTATGTAGTAGATACTGTTGGGGTCTCCTGTATGTGGTAGATGCTGTTGGGGTCCCCTGTGTGTGGTAGATACTGTTGGGGTCCCCTGTGTGTGGTAGATACTGTTGGGGTCCCCTGTATGTAGTAGATACTGTTGGGGTCCCCTGTGTGTGGTAGATACTGTTGGGGTCCCCTGTGTGGTAGATACTGTTGGGGTCTCCTGTGTGTGGTAGATACTGTTGGGGGTCTCCTGTGTGTGGTAGATACTGTTGGGGTCTCCTGTATGTGGTAGATACTGTTGGAGTCTCCTGTGTGTGGTAGATACTGTTGGAGTCTCCTGTGTGTGGTAGATACTGTTGGGGGTCTCCTATGTGTGGTAGATGCTGTTGGGGGTCCCCTGTGTGTGGTAGATACTGTTGGGGTTCTCCTGTTTGTGGTAGATACTGTTGGAGTCTCCTGTGTGTGGTAGATGCTGTTGGGGTCTCCTGTGTGTGGTAGATGCTGTTGGGGTCTCCTGTGTGTGGTAGATACTGTTGGGGTCTCCTGTGTGTGGTAGATACTGTTGGGGTCCCCTGTATGTAGTAGATACTGTTGGGGTCTTCTGTGTGTGGTAGATGCTGTTGGGGTCCCCTGTGTGGTAGATACTGTTGGGGTCTCTTGTGTGTGGTAGATACTGTTGGGGTCCCCTGTGTGTGGTAGATACTGTTGGGGTCCCCTGTATGTAGTAGATACTGTTGGGGTCTCCTGTGTGTGGTAGATACTGTTGGGGTCTCTTGTGTGTGGTAGATGCTGTTGGGGTCTCTTGTGTGTGGTAGATGCTGTTGGGGTCCCCTGTGTGGTAGATGCTGTTGGGGTCCCCTGTGTGTGGTAGATACTGTTGGGGTCTCCTGTGTGTGGTAGATGCTGTTGGGGTCCCCTGTGTGTGGTAGATACTGTTGGGGTCTCCTGTATGTGGTAGATACTGTTGGGGTCTCCTGTGTGTGGTAGATACTGTTGGGGTCTCCTGTGTGTGGTAGATACTGTTGGGGTCCCCTGTATGTAGTAGATACTGTTGGGGTCTCCTGTGTGTGGTAGATGCTGTTGGGGTCTCCTGTGTGTGGTAGATACTGTTGGGGTCTCTTGTGTGTGGTAGATACTGTTGGGGTCCCCTGTGTGTGGTAGATACTGTTGGGGTCCCCTGTATGTAGTAGATACTGTTGGGGTCTCCTGTGTGTGGTAGATGCTGTTGGGGTCTCCTGTATGTAGTAGATACTGTTGGGGTCTCCTGTGTGTGGTAGATGCTGTTGGGGTCCCCTGTGTGGTAGATACTGTTGGGGTCTCCTGTGTGTGGTAGATGCTGTTGGGGTCCCCTGTGTGTAGTAGATACTGTTGGGGTCTCCTGTATGTGGTAGATGCTGTTGGGGTCCCCTGTGTGGTAGATACTGTTGGGGTCTCCTGTGTGTGGTAGATGCTGTTGGGGTCTCCTGTGTGTGGTAGATGCTGTTGGGGTCTCCTGTGTGTGGTAGATGCTGTTGGGGTCTCCTGTGTGTGGTAGATACTGTTGGGGTCTCCTGTGTGTGGTAGATACTGTTGGGGTCCCCTGTGTGGTAGATACTGTTGGGGTCCCCTGTGTGGTAGATACTGTTGGGGTCCCCTGTGTGGTAGATACTGTTGGGGTCCCCTGTGTGGTAGATACTGTTGGGGTCTCCTGTGTGTGGTAGATGCTGTTGGGGTCTCCTGTGTGTGGTAGATGCTGTTGGGGTCTCCTGTGTGTGGTAGATACTGTTGGGGTCTCCTGTGTGTGGTAGATGCTGTTGGGGTCCCCTGTATGTGGTAGATACTGTTGGGGTCTCCTGTATGTGGTAGATGCTGTTGGGGTCCCCTGTATGTGGTAGATACTGTTGGGGTCCCCTGTATGTAGTAGATACTGTTGGGGTCTCCTGTGTGTGGTAGATGCTGTTGGGGTCCCCTGTATGTGGTAGATACTGTTGGGGTCTCCTGTGTGTGGTAGATGCTGTTGGGGTCCCCTGTATGTGGTAGATACTGTTGGGGTCTCCTGTATGTGGTAGATGCTGTTGGGGTCCCCTGTATGTGGTAGATACTGTTGGGGTCCCCTGTGTGGTAGATACTGTTGGGGTCTCCTGTGTGTGGTAGATACTGTTGGGGTCCCCTGTATGTGGTAGATACTGTTGGGGTCCCCTGTGTGGTAGATACTGTTGGGGTCCCCTGTGTGGTAGATACTGTTGGGGTCTCCTGTGTGTGGTAGATGCTGTTGGGGTCTCCTGTGTGTGGTAGATGCTGTTGGGGTCTCCTGTGTGTGGTAGATACTGTTGGGGTCTCCTGTGTGTGGTAGATGCTGTTGGGGTCTCCTGTGTGTGGTAGATGCTGTTGGGGTCCCCTGTATGTGGTAGATACTGTTGGGGTCCCCTGTATGTAGTAGATACTGTTGGGGTCTCCTGTGTGTGGTAGATGCTGTTGGGGTCCCCTGTATGTGGTAGATACTGTTGGGGTCTCCTGTATGTGGTAGATGCTGTTGGGGTCTCCTGTGTGTGGTAGATGCTGTTGGGGTCCCCTGTATGTGGTAGATACTGTTGGGGTCTCCTGTATGTGGTAGATGCTGTTGGGGTCCCCTGTATGTGGTAGATACTGTTGGGGTCCCCTGTATGTAGTAGATGCTGTTGGGGTCCCCTGTATGTGGTAGATGCTGTTGGGGTCTCCTGTGTGTGGTAGATGCTGTTGGGGTCCCCTGTATGTGGTAGATACTGTTGGGGTCTCCTGTATGTGGTAGATGCTGTTGGGGTCCCCTGTATGTAGTAGATACTGTTGGGGTCCCCTGTATGTAGTAGATGCTGTTGGGGTCCCCTGTATGTGGTAGATACTGTTGGGGTCTCCTGTATGTGGTAGATGCTGTTGGGGTCCCCTGTATGTAGTAGATACTGTTGGGGTCCCCTGTATGTAGTAGATGCTGTTGGGGTCCCCTGTATGTGGTAGATACTGTTGGGGTCTCCTGTATGTGGTAGATACTGTTGGGGTCCCCTGTATGTAGTAGATACTGTTGGGGTCCCCTGTATGTAGTAGATGCTGTTGGGGTCCCCTGTATGTGGTAGATGCTGTTGGGGTCTCCTGTGTGTGGTAGATGCTGTTGGGGTCCCCTGTATGTGGTAGATACTGTTGGGGTCTCCTGTATGTGGTAGATGCTGTTGGGGTCCCCTGTATGTGGTAGATACTGTTGGGGTCCCCTGTGTCGGTATAACCAGCTTTCTTACCAACTACCCCCCGACTGCTCTGTCCTGGGGTCTTCTGTGTTGTCGTAGAACCAGTGATACCTGTAACAGACACAACTTAAAGGGGTTGTCCAGGCAAAAACAAATAAAAAAACTAATTCCCGTCTGTCTCCGGAGCCTCCCAGTGCGTCCAATCAGCGGCTTTAGCGGAAGGGATTTGGGATGTCTCAGCCAGTGAGCAGCAGGACTGGAGCACTGGGAGGAGGTCAGAGTGCTGGGAGGTCGGAGTGGTGGGTGGAGGTCAGAGCACTGAGAGGACCCTGGAGCAATGGGAGGAGATCGGAGCGCTGGGTAGAGGTCAGAGCGCTGGGAGGACCCTAGAGCACTGGGAGGGGGTCGGAGCGCTTAGAGGACCCTGGAGCACTGGGAGGAGGTTGGAGCGCTGGGAGGAAGTCGGAGCGCTGGGAGGAGATCGGAGTTCTGGGAGGAGGTCGGAGCGCTGGGAGGAAGTCGGAGCGCTGGGAGGACCCTGGAGCAATGGGAGGAGATTGGAGTGCTGGGAGGAGGTCGGAGCCCTGGGAGGAGATCGGAGTGCTGGGTGGAGGTCGGAGCCCTGGGAGGACCCTGGAGCAATGGGAGGAGATTGGAGTGCTGGGAGGAGGTCGGAGCGCTGGGAGGACCCTGGAGCAATGGGAGGAGATTGGAGTGCTGGGAGGAGGTCGGAGCGTTGGGAGGACCCTGGAGCACTGGAAGGAGGTCGGAGCGCTGTGGACAGGTGAGTATGATACCTGCTGCGCTGAAGACTCCGATCCTGGCCCCATTATTAGGGTCTTAGTTTCCATAGTGAGAGGTTTGGCTTCCCCTCTGTCCCACCAGCAGCACCATACTGGGGTATTTCTGTCCCTGTGTGCTGGTAGGACAGAATGGAATTTTTAACAAACAATTAAATGGTTAATCACTAACCCTTCCCATTTGACAATATAACATGTTATTTTCTGTCTTGTGTCAGTGGGACCGGTGGAGGAGAGGTTATGTCTTCCCTATAGTGTCCTCCAGAGTCTCTATCTCTCTCTCGCGCGCGCGCGTTTGGCTCCTGTTGGGTTCGAAGCTCTTCGTCTCTTTCGTGCATCTGTTGCAGGGAAATCCTCTACTCAGGTGTTACATCAGATGAGCGGGCCGTCGAGTCCGCTGCCTTGAGTGTCCGCTGCCTTGAGTGTCCGCTGCCTTGAGTGTCCGCTGCCTTGAGTGTCCGCTGCCTTGAGTGTCCGCTGCCTTGAGTGTCCACATTGCCCCTTGCAGTTCTGTAAGCCTTGCATGGCTAGTTTCTTTGCTGCATTTCCTGCTCCTTCTCTCTGGCGCCCCTGTGGGGACACCAGCGGTCCATGTACTTGCATACGTGATGACATCATCAGTCCGGCAGGTCTCCTTCTCTGTCCCTCCCTGTACTAATGGGAGGAGTTGCGTTGGCTAGGAAATCTTTTTTTCCTTAACTTCTGCCCTAACTTCTGTTAGTTCCCTGGACAGGCCGTTGTTCCCTGTGTGACCTGAGCCAGGAGGGGGCAGTGTCTTTGCCCTCCATCTTTTCTCTATACGTCTGTTGCTTCCTCTGCTATTGGGCAGCGTGCACACTGCGCATTTACAGGTTCATTTCATCAGACATTGTCCTCAGCTTTTCTTGCTTTGTTATGTTTCCCCCTTATTCTTGGGTTATTGTCTTCTGATGGTGACGAGTCCTTCAGGCGTAAGTCTGCGCCGAAATGCAAACATTTTTGGCAATGACGGATTCAATACATACCGCTGGTGCACCCAAAGGAACCCTCTGAGGAACCAACTATCAGAGATGTTTGTTTGGGTCATGGGATATGTCCAGGACACCAGGAGTCCAAGTGGCCGAGACGCAGTGAGGCGTCCGCTTCTGTCATACGATCTGACGAGGATTCAGGATCAGGCAGGAAGCTAATTCTTCATCTGAGGATTGTTACAGATATAGCGAAAACGCTTTTTCCTCTGGAAAAAAAAGTGAAGATAATTGAAGTCCATCGTGTCAGGGACCATGGTGTTGACTGTGGGGAAGCCTCTAGTTCCACCTCTAGGAGGTCTAGGGCCTTCAAAGTGGATGACATGCTTAAAGAAGCTATGTCCACCGAGTGGAAACACCCAAAGAAGTCCTGCCTATTATCCAAGAGGTTCAAGACACTCTTCCCAATATGTAGGACCAGTTGGGACTTGGGGCCCTCCAGCTAAGGTTGACATGGCAGTTATCAAATTGTCCAGGGGAACACTTGTACCCTCTGAGGATGAGTCTAACCTTTAAGATCCCATGGACTGCTGGGCAGAGTACTCCCTAAGGAAAGTCTATATGGCTTCCTCTGCACAGTGTTTGTTTGGTATCGCTACTCGGAGGTAGTCAAAAAGCTGATATTGATCCTGGGGTGCCAAATGAAATTATTGTCCTCTTTGAGGGGTATAGCCCTTGATGGTGGTTATCTCAATGAAGTCTCTCTTCACCAGGTGAAGTTATTTGTCAGATCTAGGGCCTTGACTATGACTGTCCGTCACCCCCTATGGTTGGGCAGGAACTCGAAAAAATTATGGAAGGACTAGCAGACAAAGAAAGGAAAGTCCCTTCCACAGTCCTTTCATGGACAGGGCATGGAACGTCGCAGAGGACAGTCTCCTCCAAGACCACCACCAATTGGAGGAGATTCCACTGCAGCATCAAGAGTCTGGAAATTATTCTCCAGTTGTCCTAGTTCCAAAACCCTCAGGAGAATGATAATGGACTCAACAGATCTGTCATAAAGGAAACGGTGAATTCTGTGATCTCCATTCTCCAGCCACCCTGGACCTAAAGGACGTGTACTTCCATGTCCCTATTGTTCCTGCTCTCAGCGGACATAAAGGATCAGCTGAGACACCTCCAATTTACTGCACTTCCATGTTGGGATAACGTCAGCACCCTACTTATTCACCAAGGTGGTATCTGCGGGAGCCAAGTCTCTGAGAATCCAGGGGATCACGTCTGTTCCTTATCTGGACAACTGGCTGTTAAAAAAAAATCTTCAACAGAGGGCCGACTGCAGCCTCCACCCCCATGGTAAGAGGTCTCCAATAGTTGGGCTGAATTACAAGTTGGGAAAAGTCCCAAATATCTCCAACAACCCAGAAGACATTTCTAGAGTTTATTACCAGTTCCGGACTATTGCGAGTATCTCTTCCTCCCTCTAGAGGGGAAAACTGAACAGCGCAATAGTCCTATTGGTTCCTCAGCCGATCACCATAAGGACAAGCATGAAAGCATTGGGACTGATGTCATCGGCGGCAGAGGCAGCTACTTGGGAGTTATGGCATCTTCACCCCCTGCAGAGAGAAGTCCCGTCATCCTGGAATCACAAAACCAGAAGTCTAGACAGAAGTATTTTCCTGTCTCAAGAAGCCTGCCTGTCCCTAAAGTGATGGATTCGAAGAGACGGAAAGGCCAAGGGTCAGGCTCGTTGGACCCTGTTGACCACAGCTGCATCACTCACAGGTTGGGGATCCCACCTAAGCGACATTCCAACCCAAGGGTCTTGGAATTTCCTCACGGAAAATGACATCATCCAATTGGAGAGAACGCTGAATGTTGCGCTTGACATTACTTCACTTTGCCGTCCAGTTGAGAGACAAGGCAGTCTGGGTGACATCAGACAATATGACAACTGTCCTTTACTTGAACAAGCAGGGAGGAACTCCGTCACAAGTGAAGTTTGGAAGATCTTGAGTCGGGCAGAGAAGAACCTAAACCCATCTTTCGGCCGTACATAAACAAAGGTCACTGAAGATTACTGAGTCATGGCGTCACTGTTCTAAGGGAATGGTCTCTCCACCCAGAGGTCCTTCAAGCAAACATCCAGAGGTAAAACTAATGACAACCAGACTCAATGCCAAGGTGGAGTTCTGCACTCTATACAAGGAGGACAATCCCTTGGCTGTGGAAGCCCTCTCCATCCCTTGGCCTACATGTTCCCTCCAACCTCCATGACACCAAGGATATTGATAAGAATCAGACAGGACCAAGCCTCTGTAATCGCCATCATTCCATTCTGGCCACAGAGAGATTGGTTTTCCCTTCTTATAAAGATGAGTCACGGGATGTATTTGAGGCTTCCCTGGATTCAGAACCTGGTGTCTCAGGGGCCCGGGGCTCTGCCAGGACCTGAAATCCTACAGTCTAACAGCCTTGAGGTTGACCAGTCCTGATTACGATGTAAGGGGCTCTCGGGAGACGTCCTACATACTCTCTCTACGTACAATGTGGCCATGAGTGAGGACGAAACGTGAGGTTTATGCCGGGGTTCCTCCCTAAGGTCCCCCCATATTCTAATTGGAACCAAGTTATTTCTTTGTCAGTCTTCTATTCCAGTCCGTCCGTTAGAATTCCCTCCCTGGATGTTGCCGGAGGTCTCAGAATTTATATTCAGAGGTCAGAGAATCTGTTTTTCTCTTTTATTGGGAAGAATAAAGGTTTCTAAGACCCCCCTGGTCCGAGGGTTTAAGGAAGCCACATACTTGACTTCACAGAGCTTAGACCCCCCCGAATCTGTCGGGCTCCTTCTGCCAGAGACGTTTCTACCTCCTGGGCAAAAAGGAACTCCGTCACTTTGGAACAAATCAGTTCTGCATATTCTTGAAGCTCTCGCTATACCTTTGTACTACTATAGATTTTATATACATTATAGACGTATTATATATGGTATATACTCCCAGGGTACGGGAGCCGTTACCTTTGTATTACTATAGATTTTATACACATTATAGATGTATTATATACGGTATATACTCCCAGGGTACGGAGGCCGTTTCCTTTGTATTACTATAGATTTTATACACATTATAGACGTATTATATACGGTATATACTCCCAGGGTACGGAGGCCGTTACCTTTGTATTACTATAGATATTATATACATTATAGACGTATTATATACGGTATATACTCCCAGGGTACGGAGGCCGTTTCCTTTGTACTACTATAGACTTTATATACATTATAGACGTATTATATACGGTATATACTCCCAGGGTACGGAGGCCATTACCTTTGTATTACTATAGATATTATATACATTATAGACGTATTATATACGGTATATACTCCCAGGGTACGGAGGCCGTTTCCTTTGTACTACTATAGACTTTATATACATTATAGACGTATTATATACGGTATATACTCCCAGGGTACGGAGGCCGTTTCCTTTGTATTACTATAGATTTTATATACATTATAGACGTATTATATACGGTATATACTCCCAGTGTACGGAGGCCGTTACCTTTGTATTACTATAGATTTGATATACATTATAGACGTATTATATACGGTATATACTCCCAGGGTACGGAGGCCGTTTCCTTTGTATTACTATAGATATTATATACATTATAGACGTATTATATACGGTATATACTCACAGGGTACGGAGGCCGTTTCCTTTGTATTACTATAGATTTGATATACATTATAGACGTATTATATACGGTATATACTCGCAGGGTACGGAGGCCGTTTCCTTTGTATTACTATAGATATTATATACATTATAGACGTATTATATACGGTATATACTCCCAGGGTACGGAGGCCGTTACCTTTGTATTACTATAGATTTGATATACATTATAGACGTATTATATACGGTATATACTCTCAGGGTACGGAGGCCGTTTCCTTTGTATTACTATAGATTTGATATACATTATAGACGTATTATATACGGTATATACTCCCAGGGTACGGAGGCCGTTTCCTTTGTACTACTATAGACTTTATATACATTATAGACGTATTATATACGGTATATACTCCCAGGGTACGGAGGCCGTTTCCTTTGTATTACTATAGATTTTATATACATTATAGACGTATTATATACGGTATACACTCCCAGTGTACGGAGGCCGTTACCTTTGTATTACTATAGATTTGATATACATTATAGACGTATTATATACAGTATATACTCCCAGGGTACGGAGGCCGTTTCCTTTGTATTACTATAGATTTGATATACATTATAGACGTATTATATACGGTATATACTCCCAGTGTACGGAGGCCGTTTCCTTTGTATTACTATAGATATTATATACATTATAGACGTATTATATACGGTATACACTCCCAGTGTACGGAGGCCGTTACCTTTGTATTACTATAGATTTGATATACATTATAGACGTATTATATACAGTATATACTCCCAGGGTACGGAGGCCGTTTCCTTTGTATTACTATAGATATTATATACATTATAGACGTATTATATACGGTATACACTCCCAGTGTACGGAGGCCGTTACCTTTGTATTACTATAGATTTGATATACATTATAGACGTATTATATACAGTATATACTCCCAGGGTACGGAGGCCGTTTCCTTTGTATTACTATAGATATTATATACATTATAGACGTATTATATACAGTATATACTCCCAGGGTACGGAGGCCGTTTCCTTTGTATTACTATAGATATTATATACATTATAGACGTATTATATACAGTATATACTCCCAGGGTACGGAGGCCGTTTCCTTTGTATTACTATAGATTTTATATACACTATAGACGTATTATATACGGTATATACTCCCAGGGTACGGAGGCCGTTTCCTTTGTATTACTATAGATTTGATATACATTATAGACGTATTATATACGGTATATACTCCCAGGGTACGGAGGCCGTTACCTTTGTATTACTATAGACTTTATATACATTATAGACGTATTATATACAGTATATACTCCCAGGGTACGGAGGCCGTTTCCTTTGTATTACTATAGATTTGATATACATTATAGACGTATTATATACGGTATATACTCCCAGGGTACGGAGGCCGTTACCTTTGTATTACTATAGACTTTATATACATTATAGACGTATTATATACGGTATATACTCCCAGGGTACGGAGGCCGTTTCCTTTGTACTACTATAGACTTTATATACATTATAGACGTATTATATACGGTATATACTCCCAGGGTACGGAGGCCATTACCTTTGTATTACTATAGATATTATATACATTATAGACGTATTATATACGGTATATACTCCCAGGGTACGGAGGCCGTTTCCTTTGTACTACTATAGACTTTATATACATTATAGACGTATTATATACGGTATATACTCCCAGGGTACGGAGGCCGTTTCCTTTGTATTACTATAGATTTTATATACATTATAGACGTATTATATACGGTATATACTCCCAGTGTACGGAGGCCGTTACCTTTGTATTACTATAGATTTGATATACATTATAGACGTATTATATACGGTATATACTCCCAGGGTACGGAGGCCGTTTCCTTTGTATTACTATAGATATTATATACATTATAGACGTATTATATACGGTATATACTCACAGGGTACGGAGGCCGTTTCCTTTGTATTACTATAGATTTGATATACATTATAGACGTATTATATACGGTATATACTCGCAGGGTACGGAGGCCGTTTCCTTTGTATTACTATAGATATTATATACATTATAGACGTATTATATACGGTATATACTCCCAGGGTACGGAGGCCGTTACCTTTGTATTACTATAGATTTGATATACATTATAGACGTATTATATACGGTATATACTCTCAGGGTACGGAGGCCGTTTCCTTTGTATTACTATAGATTTGATATACATTATAGACGTATTATATACGGTATATACTCCCAGGGTACGGAGGCCGTTTCCTTTGTACTACTATAGACTTTATATACATTATAGACGTATTATATACGGTATATACTCCCAGGGTACGGAGGCCGTTTCCTTTGTATTACTATAGATTTTATATACATTATAGACGTATTATATACGGTATACACTCCCAGTGTACGGAGGCCGTTACCTTTGTATTACTATAGATTTGATATACATTATAGACGTATTATATACAGTATATACTCCCAGGGTACGGAGGCCGTTTCCTTTGTATTACTATAGATTTGATATACATTATAGACGTATTATATACGGTATATACTCCCAGTGTACGGAGGCCGTTTCCTTTGTATTACTATAGATATTATATACATTATAGACGTATTATATACGGTATACACTCCCAGTGTACGGAGGCCGTTACCTTTGTATTACTATAGATTTGATATACATTATAGACGTATTATATACAGTATATACTCCCAGGGTACGGAGGCCGTTTCCTTTGTATTACTATAGATATTATATACATTATAGACGTATTATATACGGTATACACTCCCAGTGTACGGAGGCCGTTACCTTTGTATTACTATAGATTTGATATACATTATAGACGTATTATATACAGTATATACTCCCAGGGTACGGAGGCCGTTTCCTTTGTATTACTATAGATATTATATACATTATAGACGTATTATATACAGTATATACTCCCAGGGTACGGAGGCCGTTTCCTTTGTATTACTATAGATATTATATACATTATAGACGTATTATATACAGTATATACTCCCAGGGTACGGAGGCCGTTTCCTTTGTATTACTATAGATTTTATATACACTATAGACGTATTATATACGGTATATACTCCCAGGGTACGGAGGCCGTTTCCTTTGTATTACTATAGATTTTATATACACTATAGACGTATTATATACGGTATATACTCCCAGGGTACGGAGGCCGTTTCCTTTGTATTACTATAGATTTGATATACATTATAGACGTATTATATACGGTATATACTCACAGGGTACGGAGGCCGTTTCCTTTGTATTACTATAGATTTGATATACATTATAGACGTATTATATACGGTATATACTCGCAGGGTACGGAGGCCGTTTCCTTTGTATTACTATAGATATTATATACATTATAGACGTATTATATACGGTATATACTCCCAGGGTACGGAGGCTGTTACCTTTGTATTACTATAGATTTTATATACACTATAGACGTATTATATACGGTATATACTCTCAGGGTACGGAGGCCGTTACCTTTGTATTACTATAGATTTGATATACATTATAGACGTATTATATACGGTATATACTCTCAGGGTACGGAGGCCGTTTCCTTTGTATTACTATAGATTTGATATACATTATAGACGTATTATATACGGTATATACTCCCAGGGTACGGAGGCCGTTACCTTTGTATTACTATAGACTTTATATACATTATAGACGTATTATATACGGTATATACTCTCAGGGTACGGAGGCCGTTTCCTTTGTACTACTATAGATTTTATATACATTATAGACGTATTATATACGGTATATACTCTCAGGGTACGGAGGCCGTTTCCTTTGTACTACTATAGATATTATATACATTATAGACGTATTATATACGGTATATACTCCCAGGGTACGGAGGCCGTTACCTTTGTATTACTATAGATATTATATACATTATAGATGTATTATATACGGTATATACTCCCAGGGTACGGAGGCTGTTTCCTTTGTATTACTATAGATTTGATATACATTATAGACGTATTATATACGGTATATACTCCCAGGGTACGGAGGCCGTTTCCTTTGTATTACTATAGATTTTATATACATTATAGACGTATTATATACGGTATATACTCCCAGGGTACGGAGGCCGTTACCTTTGTATTACTATAGACTTTATATACATTATAGACGTTTTATATACGGTTTATACTCCCAGGGTACGGAGGTCGTTTCCTTTGTACTACTATAGATTTTATATAGACGTATTATATACGGTATATACTCCCAGTGTACGGCGGCAGTTTCCTTTGTATTACTATAGATTTTATATACATTATAGACGTATTATATACGGTATATACTCCCAGGGTACGGAGGCCGTTTCCTTTGTATTACTATAGATATTATATACATTATAGACGTATTATATACGGTATATACTCCCAGGGTACGGAGGCCGTTTCCTTTGTATTACTATAGATATTATATACATTATAGACGTATTATATACGGTATATACTCCCAGGGTACGGAGGCCGTTTCCTTTGTATTACTATAGATATCATATACATTATAGACGTATTATATACGGTATATACTCCCAGTGTACGGAGGCCGTTTCCTTTGTACTACTATAGATTTTATATACACTATAGACGTATTATATACGGTATATACTCCCAGGGTACGGAGGCCGTTTCCTTTGTATTACTATAGATTTTATATACATTATAGACGTATTATATACGGTATATACTCCCAGGGTACGGAGGCCGTTACCTTTGTATTACTATAGACTTTATATACATTATAGACGTATTATATACGGTATATACTCCCAGGGTACGGAGGCTGTTTCCTTTGTACTACTATAGATTTTATATAGACGTATTATATACGGTATATACTCCCAGTGTACGGCGGCAGTTTCCTTTGTATTACTATAGATTTTATATACATTATAGACGTATTATATACGGTATATACTCTCAGGGTACGGAGGCCGTTTCCTTTGTACTACTATAGATTTTATATAGACGTATTATATACGGTATATACTCCCAGGGTACGGAGGCCGTTACCTTTGTATTACTATAGATATTATATACATTATAGACGTATTATATACGGTATATACTCCCAGGGTACGGAGGCCGTTACCTTTGTATTACTATAGACTTTATATACATTATAGACGTATTATATACGGTTTATACTCCCAGGGTACGGAGGTCGTTTCCTTTGTACTACTATAGATTTTATATAGACGTATTATATACGGTATATACTCCCAGTGTACGGCGGCAGTTTCCTTTGTATTACTATAGATTTTATATACATTATAGACGTATTATATACGGTATATACTCCCAGGGTACGGAGGCCGTTTCCTTTGTATTACTATAGATATTATATACATTATAGACGTATTATATACGGTATATACTCCCAGGGTACGGAGGCCGTTTCCTTTGTATTACTATAGATATTATATACATTATAGACGTATTATATACGGTATATACTCCCAGTGTACGGAGGCCGTTTCCTTTGTACTACTATAGATTTTATATACACTATAGACGTATTATATACGGTATATACTCCCAGGGTACGGAGGCCGTTACCTTTGTATTACTATAGATATTATATACATTATAGACGTATTATATACGGTATATACTCCCAGGGTACGGAGGCCGTTACCTTTGTATTACTATAGATATTATATACATTATAGACGTATTATATACGGTATATACTCTAAGGGTACGGAGGCCGTTACCTTTGTATTACTATAGATTTTATATACATTATAGACGTATTATATACGGTATATACTCCCAGGGTACGGAGGCCGTTTCCTTTGTATTACTATAGATTTTATATACATTATAGACGTATTATATACGGTATATACTCCCAGTGTACGGCGGCAGTTTCCTTTGTATTACTATAGATATTATATACATTATAGACGTATTATATACGGTATATACTCCCAGGGTACGGAGGCCATTACCTTTGTATTACTATAGATTTGATATACATTATAGACGTATTATATACGGTATATACTCCCAGGGTACGGAGGCCGTTTCCTTTGTATTACTATAGATTTGATATACATTATAGACGTATTATATACGGTATATACTCCCAGGGTACGGAGGCCGTTTCCTTTGTATTACTATAGATTTTATATACATTATAGACGTATTATATACGGTATATACTCCCAGTGTACGGAGGCCGTTTCCTTTGTATTACTATAGATTTTATATACATTATAGACATATTATATACGGTATATACTCCCAGGGTACGGAGGCCGTTTCCTTTGTATTACTATAGATTTTATATACATTATAGACGTATTATATACGGTATATACTCCCAGTGTACGGAGGCCGTTTCCTTTGTATTACTATAGATTTTATATACATTATAGACATATTATATACGGTATATACTCCCAGGGTACGGAGGCCGTTACCTTTGTATTACTATAGATTTTATATACACTATAGACGTATTATATACGGTATATACTCGCAGGGTACGGAGGCCGTTACCTTTGTATTACTATAGATTTTATATACATTATAGACGTATTATATACGGCATATACTCCCAGGGTACGGAGGCCGTTACCTTTGCATTACTATAGATTTGATATACATTATAGACGTATTATATACGGTATATACTCTCAGGGTACGGAGGCCGTTTCCTTTGTATTACTATAGATATTATATACATTATAGATGTATTATATACGGTATATACTCCCAGGGTACGGAGGCCGTTACCTTTGTACTACTATAGACTTTATATACATTATAGACGTATTATATACGGTATATACTCTCAGGGTACGGAGGCCGTTACCTTTGCATTACTATAGATATTATATACATTATAGACGTATTATATACGGTATATACTCTAAGGGTACGGAGGCCGTTACCTTTGTATTACTATAGATTTTATATACATTATAGACGTATTATATACGGTATATACTCCCAGGGTACGGAGGCCGTTTCCTTTGTATTACTATAGATTTGATATACATTATAGACGTATTATATACGGTATATACTCCCAGGGTACGGAGGCCGTTACCTTTGTATTACTATAGATTTTATATACATTATAGACGTATTATATACGGTATATACTCCCAGGGTACGGAGGCCGTTTCCTTTGTATTACTATAGATTTGATATACATTATAGACATATTATATACGGTATATACTCCCAGGGTTCGGAGGCCGTTACCTTTGTACTACTATAGATTTTATATACATTATAGACGTATTATATACGGTATATACTCCCAGGGTACGGAGGCCGTTACCTTTGTATTACTATAGATATTATATACATTATAGACGTATTATGTACGGTATATACTCCCAGGGTACGGAGGCCGTTTCCTTTGTATTACTATAGATATTATATACATTATAGACGTATTATATACGGTATATACTTCCAGGGTACGGAGGCCGTTACCTTTGTATTACTAAAGATTTGATATACATTATAGACGTATTATATACGGTATATACTCCCAGGGTACGGAGGCCGTTTCCTTTGTATTACTATAGATATATACATTATAGACGTATTATATACGGTATATACTCCCAGGGTACGGAGGCCGTTTCCTTTGTATTACTATAGATATTATATACATTATAGATGTATTATATACGGTATATACTCTCAGGGTACGGAGGCCGTTTCCTTTGTACTACTATAGATTTTATATACATTATAGACATATTATATACAGTATATACTCCCAGGGTACGGAGGCCGTTTCCTTTGTATTACTATAGATATTATATACATTATAGACGTATTATATACGGTATATACTCCCAGGGTACGGAGGCCGTTACCTTTGTATTACTATAGATTTTATATACATTATAGACGTATTATATACGGTATATACTCCCAGGGTACGGAGGCCGTTTCCTTTGTATTACTATAGATTTGATATACATTATAGATGTATTATATACGGTATATACTCTCAGGGTACGGAGGCCGTTTCCTTTGTACTACTATAGATTTTATATAGACGTATTATATACGGTATATACTCCCAGGGTACGGAGGCCGTTTCCTTTGTATTACTATAGATTTTATATACATTATAGACGTATTATATACGGTATATACTCCCAGGGTACGGAGGCCGTTTCCTTTGTATTACTATAGATTTTATATACATTATAGACGTATTATATACGGTATATACTCCCAGGGTACGGAGGCCGTTACCTTTGTATTACTATAGATATTATATACATTATAGACGTATTATGTACGGTATATACTCCCAGGGTACGGAGGCCGTTTCCTTTGTATTACAATAGATATTATATACATTATAGACGTATTATATACGGTATATACTCCCAGGGTACGGAGGCCGTTACCTTTGTATTACTAAAGATTTGATATACATTATAGACGTATTTTATACGGTATATACTCCCAGGGTACGGAGGCCGTTTCCTTTGTATTACTATAGATATATACATTATAGACGTATTATATACGGTATATACTCCCAGGGTACGGAGGCCGTTTCCTTTGTACTACTATAGATTTTATATACATTATAGACATAATATATACGGTATATACTCCCAGGGTACGGAGGCCGTTTCCTTTGTATTACTATAGATATTATATACATTATAGACGTATTATATACGGTATATACTCCCAGTGTACGGCGGCAGTTTCCTTTGTATTACTATAGATATTATATACATTATAGACGTATTATATACGGTATATACTCCCAGGGTACGGAGGCCATTACCTTTGTATTACTATAGATTTGATATACATTATAGACGTATTATATACGGTATATACTCCCAGGGTACGGAGGCCGTTTCCTTTGTATTACTATAGATTTTATATACATTATAGACGTATTATATACGGTATATACTCCCAGGGTACGGAGGCCGTTTCCTTTGTATTACTATAGATTTTATATACATTATAGACGTATTATATACGGTATATACTCCCAGTGTACGGCGGCAGTTTCCTTTGTATTACTATAGATATTATATACATTATAGACGTATTATATACGGTATATACTCCCAGGGTACGGAGGCCATTACCTTTGTATTACTATAGATTTGATATACATTATAGACGTATTATATACGGTATATACTCCCAGGGTACGGAGGCCGTTTCCTTTGTATTACTATAGATTTGATATACATTATAGACGTATTATATACGGTATATACTCCCAGGGTACGGAGGCCGTTTCCTTTGTATTACTATAGATTTTATATACATTATAGACGTATTATATACGGTATATACTCCCAGTGTACGGAGGCCGTTTCCTTTGTATTACTATAGATTTTATATACATTATAGACATATTATATACGGTATATACTCCCAGGGTACGGAGGCCGTTTCCTTTGTATTACTATAGATTTGATATACATTATAGACGTATTATATACGGTATATACTCGCAGGGTACGGAGGCCGTTACCTTTGTATTACTATAGATTTTATATACACTATAGACGTATTATATACGGTATATACTCTCAGGGTACGGAGGCCGTTACCTTTGTACTACTATAGATATTATATACATTATAGACGTATTATATACGGTATATACTCCCAGGGTACGGAGGCCATTACCTTTGTATTACTATAGATTTGATATACATTATAGACGTATTATATACGGTATATACTCCCAGGGTACGGAGGCCGTTTCCGTTGTATTACTATAGTTTTTATATACACTATAGACGTATTATATACGGTATATACTCCCAGGGTACGGAGGCCGTTTCCTTTGTATTACTATAGATATTATATACATTATAGACGTATTATATACGGTATATACTCCCAGGGTACGGAGGCCGTTTCCTTTGTATTACTATAGATTTTATATACACTATAGACGTATTATATACGGTATATACTCCCAGGGTACGGAGGCCGTTTCCTTTGTATTACTATAGATATTATATACATTATAGACGTATTATATACGGTATATACTCCCAGGGTTCGGAGGCCGTTACCTTTGTACTACTATAGATTTTATATACATTATAGACGTATTATATACGGTATATACTCCCAGGGTACGGAGGCCGTTACCTTTGTACTACTATAGACTTTATATACATTATAGACGTATTATATACGGTATATACTCTCAGGGTACGGAGGCCGTTACCTTTGTATTACTATAGATATTATATACATTATAGACGTATTATATACGGTATATACTCTAAGGGTACGGAGGCCGTTACCTTTGTATTACTATAGATTTTATATACATTATAGACGTATTATATACGGTATATACTCCCAGGGTACGGAGGCCGTTTCCTTTGTATTACTATAGATTTGATATACTTTATAGACGAATTATATACGGTATATACTCCCAGGGTACGGAGGCCGTTACCTTTGTATTACTATAGATTTTATATACATTATAGACGTATTATATACGGTATATACTCCCAGGGTACGGAGGCCGTTTCCTTTGTATTACTATAGATTTTATATACATTATAGACGTATTATATACAGTATATACTCCCAGGGTTCGGAGGCCGTTACCTTTGTACTACTATAGATTTTATATACATTATAGACGTATTATATACGGTATATACTCCCAGGGTACGGAGGCCGTTTCCTTTGTACTACTATAGATTTTATATACACTATAGACGTATTATATACGGTATATACTCCCAGGGTACGGAGGCCGTTACCTTTGTATTACTATAGATTTTATATACATTATAGACGTATTATATACGGTATATACTCCCAGTGTACGGAGGCCGTTACCTTTGTATTACTATAGATTTGATATACATTATAGACGTATTATATACGGTATATACTTCCAGGGTACGGAGGCCGTTTCCTTTGTATTACTATAGATTTTATATACATTATAGACGTATTATATACGGTATATACTCCCAGGGTACGGAGGCCGTTTCCTTTGTATTACTATAGATTTTATATACACTATAGACGTATTATATACGGTATATACTCCCAGGGTACGGAGGCCGTTTCCTTTGTATTACTATAGATTTGATATACATTATAGACGTATTATATACGGTATATACTCCCAGGGTTCGGAGGCCGTTACCTTTGTACTACTATAGATTTTATATACACTATAGACGTATTATATACGGTATATACTCCCAGGGTACGGAGGCCGTTACCTTTGTATTACTATAGATATTATATACATTATAGACGTATTATATACGGTATATACTCCCAGGGTACGGAGGCCGTTTCCTTTGTACTACTATAGATTTTATATACACTATAGACGTATTATATACGGTATATACTCCCAGGGTACGGAGGCCGTTACCTTTGTATTACTATAGATATTATATACATTATAGACGTATTATATACGGTATATACTCCCAGGGTACGGAGGCCGTTTCCTTTGTATTACTATAGATATTATATACATTATAGACGTATTATATACGGTATATACTCCCAGGGTACGGAGGCCGTTACCTTTGTATTACTATAGATTTTATATACATTATAGACGTATTATGTACGGTATATACTCCCAGGGTACGGAGGCCGTTTCCTTTGTATTACTATAGATATTATATACATTATAGACGTATTATATACGGTATATACTCCCAGGGTACGGAGGCCGTTACCTTTGTATTACTAAAGATTTGATATACATTATAGACGTATTATATACGGTATATACTCCCAGGGTACGGAGGCCGTTTCCTTTGTATTACTATAGATATATACATTATAGACGTATTATATACGGTATATACTCCCAGGGTACGGAGGCCGTTTCCTTTGTATTACTATAGATATTATATACATTATAGATGTATTATATACGGTATATACTCTCAGGGTACGGAGGCCGTTTCCTTTGTACTACTATAGATTTTATATACATTATAGACATATTATATACGGTATATACTCCCAGGGTACGGAGGCCGTTTCCTTTGTATTACTATAGATATTATATACATTATAGACGTATTATATACGGTATATACTCCCAGGGTACGGAGGCCGTTTCCTTTGTATTACTATAGATTTTATATACATTATAGACGTATTATATACGGTATATACTCCCAGTGTACGGCGGCAGTTTCCTTTGTATTACTATAGATATTATATACATTATAGACGTATTATATACGGTATATACTCCCAGGGTACGGAGGCCATTACCTTTGTATTACTATAGATTTGATATACATTATAGACGTATTATATACGGTATATACTCCCAGGGTACGGAGGCCGTTTCCTTTGTATTACTATAGATTTGATATACATTATAGACGTATTATATACGGTATATACTCCCAGGGTACGGAGGCCGTTTCCTTTGTATTACTATAGATTTTATATACATTATAGACGTATTATATACGGTATATACTCCCAGGGTACGGAGGCCGTTACCTTTGTATTACTATAGATATTATATACATTATAGACGTATTATATACGGTATATACTCCCAGTGTACGGAGGCCGTTTCCTTTGTATTACTATAGATTTGATATACATTATAGACGTATTATATACGGTATATACTCCCAGGGTACGGAGGCCGTTTCCTTTGTATTACTATAGATTTTATATACACTATAGACGTATTATATACGGTATATAGTCCCAGGGTACGGAGGCCGTTTCCTTTGTATTACTATAGATATTATATACATTATAGACGTATTATATACGGTATATACTCCCAGGGTTCGGAGGCCGTTACCTTTGTACTACTATAGATTTTATATACATTATAGACGTATTATATACGGTATATACTCCCAGGGTACGGAGGCCGTTACCTTTGTACTACTATTGACTTTATATACATTATAGACGTATTATATACGGTATATACTCTCAGGGTACGGAGGCCGTTACCTTTGTATTACTATAGATATTATATACATTATAGACGTATTATATACGGTATATACTCCCAGGGTACGGAGGCCGTTACCTTTGTATTACTATAGATATTATATACATTATAGACGTATTATATACGGTATATACTCTCAGGGTACGGAGGCCGTTACCTTTGTATTACTATAGATATTATATACATTATAGACGTATTATATACGGTATATACTCTAAGGGTACGGAGGCCGTTACCTTTGTATTACTATAGATTTTATATACATTATAGACTTATTATATACGGTATATACTCCCAGGGTACGGAGGCCGTTTCCTTTGTATTACTATAGATTTGATATACATTATAGACGTATTATATACGGTATATACTCCCAGGGTACGGAGGCCGTTACCTTTGTATTACTATAGATTTTATATACATTATAGACGTATTATATACGGTATATACTCCCAGTGTACGGAGGCCGTTACCTTTGTATTACTATAGATTTGATATACATTATAGACGTATTATATACGGTATATACTCCCAGGGTTCGGAGGCCGTTACCTTTGTACTACTATAGATTTTATATACATTATAGACGTATTATATACGGTATATACTCCCAGGGTTCGGAGGCCGTTACCTTTGTATTACTATAGATATTATATACATTATAGATGTATTATATACGGTATATACTCCCAGGGTACGGAGGCCGTTACCTTTGTATTACTAAAGATTTGATATACATTATAGACGTATTATATACGGTATATACTCCCAGGGTACGGAGGCCGTTTCCTTTGTATTACTATAGATATATACATTATAGACGTATTATATACGGTATATACTCCCAGGGTACGGAGGCCGTTTCCTTTGTATTACTATAGATATTATATACATTATAGATGTATTATATACGGTATATACTCTCAGGGTACGGAGGCCGTTTCCTTTGTACTACTATAGATTTTATATACATTATAGACATATTATATACGGTATATACTCCCAGGGTACGGAGGCCGTTTCCTTTGTATTACTATAGATATTATATACATTATAGACGTATTATATACGGTATATACTCCCAGGGTACGGAGGCCGTTTCCTTTGTATTACTATAGATTTTATATACATTATAGACGTATTATATACGGTATATACTCCCAGTGTACGGCGGCAGTTTCCTTTGTATTACTATAGATATTATATACATTATAGACGTATTATATACGGTATATACTCCCAGGGTACGGAGGCCATTACCTTTGTATTACTATAGATTTGATATACATTATAGACGTATTATATACGGTATATACTCCCAGGGTACGGAGGCCGTTTCCTTTGTATTACTATAGATTTGATATACATTATAGACGTATTATATACGGTATATACTCCCAGGGTACGGAGGCCGTTTCCTTTGTATTACTATAGATTTTATATACATTATAGACGTATTATATACGGTATATACTCCCAGGGTACGGAGGCCGTTACCTTTGTATTACTATAGATATTATATACATTATAGACGTATTATATACGGTATATACTCCCAGTGTACGGAGGCCGTTTCCTTTGTATTACTATAGATTTGATATACATTATAGACGTATTATATACGGTATATACTCCCAGGGTACGGAGGCCGTTTCCTTTGTATTACTATAGATTTTATATACACTATAGACGTATTATATACGGTATATAGTCCCAGGGTACGGAGGCCGTTTCCTTTGTATTACTATAGATATTATATACATTATAGACGTATTATATACGGTATATACTCCCAGGGTTCGGAGGCCGTTACCTTTGTACTACTATAGATTTTATATACATTATAGACGTATTATATACGGTATATACTCCCAGGGTACGGAGGCCGTTACCTTTGTACTACTATTGACTTTATATACATTATAGACGTATTATATACGGTATATACTCTCAGGGTACGGAGGCCGTTACCTTTGTATTACTATAGATATTATATACATTATAGACGTATTATATACGGTATATACTCCCAGGGTACGGAGGCCGTTACCTTTGTATTACTATAGATATTATATACATTATAGACGTATTATATACGGTATATACTCTCAGGGTACGGAGGCCGTTACCTTTGTATTACTATAGATATTATATACATTATAGACGTATTATATACGGTATATACTCTAAGGGTACGGAGGCCGTTACCTTTGTATTACTATAGATTTTATATACATTATAGACGTATTATATACGGTATATACTCCCAGGGTACGGAGGCCGTTTCCTTTGTATTACTATAGATTTGATATACATTATAGACGTATTATATACGGTATATACTCCCAGGGTACGGAGGCCGTTACCTTTGTATTACTATAGATTTTATATACATTATAGACGTATTATATACGGTATATACTCCCAGTGTACGGAGGCCGTTACCTTTGTATTACTATAGATTTGATATACATTATAGACGTATTATATACGGTATATACTCCCAGGGTTCGGAGGCCGTTACCTTTGTACTACTATAGATTTTATATACATTATAGACGTATTATATACGGTATATACTCCCAGGGTTCGGAGGCCGTTACCTTTGTATTACTATAGATATTATATACATTATAGATGTATTATATACGGTATATACTCCCAGGGTACGGAGGCCGTTACCTTTGTATTACTAAAGATTTGATATACATTATAGACGTATTATATACGGTATATACTCCCAGGGTACGGAGGCCGTTTCCTTTGTATTACTATAGATATATACATTATAGACGTATTATATACGGTATATACTCCCAGGGTACGGAGGCCGTTTCCTTTGTATTACTATAGATATTATATACATTATAGATGTATTATATACGGTATATACTCTCAGGGTACGGAGGCCGTTTCCTTTGTACTACTATAGATTTTATATACATTATAGACATATTATATACGGTATATACTCCCAGGGTACGGAGGCCGTTTCCTTTGTATTACTATAGATATTATATACATTATAGACGTATTATATACGGTATATACTCCCAGGGTACGGAGGCCGTTTCCTTTGTATTACTATAGATTTTATATACATTATAGACGTATTATATACGGTATATACTCCCAGTGTACGGCGGCAGTTTCCTTTGTATTACTATAGATATTATATACATTATAGACGTATTATATACGGTATATACTCCCAGGGTACGGAGGCCATTACCTTTGTATTACTATAGATTTGATATACATTATAGACGTATTATATACGGTATATACTCCCAGGGTACGGAGGCCGTTTCCTTTGTATTACTATAGATTTGATATACATTATAGACGTATTATATACGGTATATACTCCCAGGGTACGGAGGCCGTTTCCTTTGTATTACTATAGATTTTATATACATTATAGACGTATTATATACGGTATATACTCCCAGGGTACGGAGGCCGTTACCTTTGTATTACTATAGATATTATATACATTATAGACGTATTATATACGGTATATACTCCCAGTGTACGGAGGCCGTTTCCTTTGTATTACTATAGATTTTATATACATTATAGACATATTATATACGGTATATACTCCCAGGGTACGGAGGCCGTTTCCTTTGTATTACTATAGATTTGATATACATTATAGACGTATTATATACGGTATATACTCGCAGGGTACGGAGGCCGTTACCTTTGTATTACTATAGATTTTATATACACTATAGACGTATTATATACGGTATATACTCGCAGGGTACGGAGGCCGTTACCTTTGTATTACTATAGATATTATATACATTATAGACGTATTATATACGGTATATACTCCCAGGGTACGGAGGCCGTTTCCTTTGTATTACTATAGATTTTATATACACTATAGACGTATTATATACGGTATATAGTCCCAGGGTACGGAGGCCGTTTCCTTTGTATTACTATAGATATTATATACATTATAGACGTATTATATACGGTATATACTCTAAGGGTACGGAGGCCGTTTCCTTTGTATTACTATAGATATTATATACATTATAGACGTATTATATACGGTATATACTCCCAGGGTACGGAGGCCGTTTCCTTTGTATTACTATAGATTTGATATACATTATAGACGTATTATATACGGTATATACTCCCAGGGTACGGAGGTCGTTTCCTTTGTATTACTATAGATATTATATACATTATAGACGTATTATATACGGTATATACTCCCAGGGTACGGAGGCCGTTTCCTTTGTATTACTATAGATATTATATACATTATAGACGTATTATATACGGTATATACTCCCAGGGTACGGAGGCCGTTTCCTTTGTACTACTATAGATTTTATATACACTATAGACGTATTATATACGGTATATACTCCCAGGGTACGGAGGCCGTTACCTTTGTATTACTATAGATATTATATACATTATAGACGTATTATGTACGGTATATACTCCCAGGGTACGGAGGCCGTTTCCTTTGTATTACTATAGATATTATATACATTATAGATGTATTATATACGGTATATACTCTCAGGGTACGGAGGCCGTTTCCTTTGTACTACTATAGATTTTATATACATTATAGACATATTATATACAGTATATACTCCCAGGGTACGGAGGCCGTTTCCTTTGTATTACTATAGATATTATATACATTATAGACGTATTATATACGGTATATACTCCCAGGGTACGGAGGCCGTTACCTTTGTATTACTATAGATTTTATATACATTATAGACGTATTATATACGGTATATACTCCCAGTGTATGGAGGCCATTACCTTTGTATTACTATAGATTTTATATAGACGTATTATATACGGTATATACTCCCAGGGTACGGAGGCCGTTTCCTTTGTATTACTATAGATTTGATATACATTATAGATGTATTATATACGGTATATACTCTCAGGGTACGGAGGCCGTTTCCTTTGTACTACTATAGATTTTATATAGACGTATTATATACGGTATATACTCCCAGGGTACGGAGGCCGTTTCCTTTGTATTACTATAGATTTTATATACATTATAGACGTATTATATACGGTATATACTCCCAGGGTACGGAGGCCGTTTCCTTTGTACTACTATAGATTTTATATACACTATAGACGTATTATATACGGTATATACTCCCAGGGTACGGAGGCCGTTACCTTTGTATTACTATAGATATTATATACATTATAGACGTATTATGTACGGTATATACTCCCAGGGTACGGAGGCCGTTTCCTTTGTATTACTATAGATATTATATACATTATAGACGTATTATATACGGTATATACTCCCAGGGTACGGAGGCCGTTACCTTTGTATTACTAAAGATTTGATATACATTATAGACGTATTATATACGGTATATACTCCCAGGGTACGGAGGCCGTTTCCTTTGTATTACTATAGATATATACATTATAGACGTATTATATACGGTATATACTCCCAGGGTACGGAGGCCGTTTCCTTTGTATTACTATAGATATTATATACATTATAGATGTATTATATACGGAATATACTCTCAGGGTACGGAGGCCGTTTCCTTTGTACTACTATAGATTTTATATACATTATAGACATATTATATACGGTATATACTCCCAGGGTACGGAGGCCGTTTCCTTTGTATTACTATAGATATTATATACATTATAGACGTATTATATACGGTATATACTCCCAGGGTACGGAGGCCGTTTCCTTTGTATTACTATAGATTTGATATACATTATAGATGTATTATATACGGTATATACTCTCAGGTTACGGAGGCCGTTTCCTTTGTACTACTATAGATTTTATATAGACGTATTATATACGGTAAATACTCCCAGGGTACGGAGGCCGTTTCCTTTGTATTACTATAGATTTTATATACATTATAGACGTATTATATACGGTATATACTCCCAGGGTACGGAGGCCGTTTCCTTTGTACTACTATAGATATTATATACATTATAGACGTATTATATACGGTATATACTCCCAGGGTACGGAGGCCGTTACCTTTGTATTACTATAGATTTTATATACATTATAGACGTATTATATACGGTATATACTCCCAGGGTACGGAGGCCGTTACCTTTGTACTACTATAGATTTTATATACATTATAGACGTATTATATACGGTATATACTCTAAGGGTACGGAGGCCGTTACCTTTGTATTACTATAGATTTTATATACATTATAGACGTATTATATACGGTATATACTCCCAGGGTACGGAGGCCGTTTCCTTTGTATTACTATAGATTTTATATACATTATAGACGTATTATATACGGTATATACTCCCAGTGTACGGCGGCAGTTTCCTTTGTATTACTATAGATATTATATACATTATAGACGTATTATATACGGTATATACTCCCAGGGTACGGAGGCCATTACCTTTGTATTACTATAGATTTGATATACATTATAGACGTATTATATACGGTATATACTCCCAGGGTACGGAGGCCGTTTCCTTTGTATTACTATAGATTTGATATACATTATAGACGTATTATATACGGTATATACTCCCAGGGTACGGAGGCCGTTTCCTTTGTATTACTATAGATTTTATATACATTATAGACGTATTATATACGGTATATACTCCCAGGGTACGGAGGCCGTTACCTTTGTATTACTATAGATATTATATACATTATAGACGTATTATATACGGTATATACTCCCAGTGTACGGAGGCCGTTTCCTTTGTATTACTATAGATTTGATATACATTATAGACGTATTATATACGGTATATACTCCCAGGGTACGGAGGCCGTTTCCTTTGTATTACTATAGATTTTATATACACTATAGACGTATTATATACGGTATATAGTCCCAGGGTACGGAGGCCGTTTCCTTTGTATTACTATAGATATTATATACATTATAGACGTATTATATACGGTATATACTCCCAGGGTTCGGAGGCCGTTACCTTTGTACTACTATAGATTTTATATACATTATAGACGTATTATATACGGTATATACTCCCAGGGTACGGAGGCCGTTACCTTTGTACTACTATTGACTTTATATACATTATAGACGTATTATATACGGTATATACTCTCAGGGTACGGAGGCCGTTACCTTTGTATTACTATAGATATTATATACATTATAGACGTATTATATACGGTATATACTCCCAGGGTACGGAGGCCGTTACCTTTGTATTACTATAGATATTATATACATTATAGACGTATTATATACGGTATATACTCTCAGGGTACGGAGGCCGTTACCTTTGTATTACTATAGATATTATATACATTATAGACGTATTATATACGGTATATACTCTAAGGGTACGGAGGCCGTTACCTTTGTATTACTATAGATTTTATATACATTATAGACGTATTATATACGGTATATACTCCCAGGGTACGGAGGCCGTTTCCTTTGTATTACTATAGATTTGATATACATTATAGACGTATTATATACGGTATATACTCCCAGGGTACGGAGGCCGTTACCTTTGTATTACTATAGATTTTATATACATTATAGACGTATTATATACGGTATATACTCCCAGTGTACGGAGGCCGTTACCTTTGTATTACTATAGATTTGATATACATTATAGACGTATTATATACGGTATATACTCCCAGGGTTCGGAGGCCGTTACCTTTGTACTACTATAGATTTTATATACATTATAGACGTATTATATACGGTATATACTCCCAGGGTTCGGAGGCCGTTACCTTTGTATTACTATAGATATTATATACATTATAGATGTATTATATACGGTATATACTCCCAGGGTACGGAGGCCGTTACCTTTGTATTACTAAAGATTTGATATACATTATAGACGTATTATATACGGTATATACTCCCAGGGTACGGAGGCCGTTTCCTTTGTATTACTATAGATATATACATTATAGACGTATTATATACGGTATATACTCCCAGGGTACGGAGGCCGTTTCCTTTGTATTACTATAGATATTATATACATTATAGATGTATTATATACGGTATATACTCTCAGGGTACGGAGGCCGTTTCCTTTGTACTACTATAGATTTTATATACATTATAGACATATTATATACGGTATATACTCCCAGGGTACGGAGGCCGTTTCCTTTGTATTACTATAGATATTATATACATTATAGACGTATTATATACGGTATATACTCCCAGGGTACGGAGGCCGTTTCCTTTGTATTACTATAGATTTTATATACATTATAGACGTATTATATACGGTATATACTCCCAGTGTACGGCGGCAGTTTCCTTTGTATTACTATAGATATTATATACATTATAGACGTATTATATACGGTATATACTCCCAGGGTACGGAGGCCATTACCTTTGTATTACTATAGATTTGATATACATTATAGACGTATTATATACGGTATATACTCCCAGGGTACGGAGGCCGTTTCCTTTGTATTACTATAGATTTGATATACATTATAGACGTATTATATACGGTATATACTCCCAGGGTACGGAGGCCGTTTCCTTTGTATTACTATAGATTTTATATACATTATAGACGTATTATATACGGTATATACTCCCAGGGTACGGAGGCCGTTACCTTTGTATTACTATAGATATTATATACATTATAGACGTATTATATACGGTATATACTCCCAGTGTACGGAGGCCGTTTCCTTTGTATTACTATAGATTTTATATACATTATAGACATATTATATACGGTATATACTCCCAGGGTACGGAGGCCGTTTCCTTTGTATTACTATAGATTTGATATACATTATAGACGTATTATATACGGTATATACTCGCAGGGTACGGAGGCCGTTACCTTTGTATTACTATAGATTTTATATACACTATAGACGTATTATATACGGTATATACTCGCAGGGTACGGAGGCCGTTACCTTTGTATTACTATAGATATTATATACATTATAGACGTATTATATACGGTATATACTCCCAGGGTACGGAGGCCGTTTCCTTTGTATTACTATAGATTTTATATACACTATAGACGTATTATATACGGTATATAGTCCCAGGGTACGGAGGCCGTTTCCTTTGTATTACTATAGATATTATATACATTATAGACGTATTATATACGGTATATACTCTAAGGGTACGGAGGCCGTTTCCTTTGTATTACTATAGATATTATATACATTATAGACGTATTATATACGGTATATACTCCCAGGGTACGGAGGCCGTTTCCTTTGTATTACTATAGATTTGATATACATTATAGACGTATTATATACGGTATATACTCCCAGGGTACGGAGGTCGTTTCCTTTGTATTACTATAGATATTATATACATTATAGACGTATTATATACGGTATATACTCCCAGGGTACGGAGGCCGTTTCCTTTGTATTACTATAGATATTATATACATTATAGACGTATTATATACGGTATATACTCCCAGGGTACGGAGGCCGTTTCCTTTGTACTACTATAGATTTTATATACACTATAGACGTATTATATACGGTATATACTCCCAGGGTACGGAGGCCGTTACCTTTGTATTACTATAGATATTATATACATTATAGACGTATTATGTACGGTATATACTCCCAGGGTACGGAGGCCGTTTCCTTTGTATTACTATAGATATTATATACATTATAGATGTATTATATACGGTATATACTCTCAGGGTACGGAGGCCGTTTCCTTTGTACTACTATAGATTTTATATACATTATAGACATATTATATACAGTATATACTCCCAGGGTACGGAGGCCGTTTCCTTTGTATTACTATAGATATTATATACATTATAGACGTATTATATACGGTATATACTCCCAGGGTACGGAGGCCGTTACCTTTGTATTACTATAGATTTTATATACATTATAGACGTATTATATACGGTATATACTCCCAGTGTATGGAGGCCATTACCTTTGTATTACTATAGATTTTATATAGACGTATTATATACGGTATATACTCCCAGGGTACGGAGGCCGTTTCCTTTGTATTACTATAGATTTGATATACATTATAGATGTATTATATACGGTATATACTCTCAGGGTACGGAGGCCGTTTCCTTTGTACTACTATAGATTTTATATAGACGTATTATATACGGTATATACTCCCAGGGTACGGAGGCCGTTTCCTTTGTATTACTATAGATTTTATATACATTATAGACGTATTATATACGGTATATACTCCCAGGGTACGGAGGCCGTTTCCTTTGTACTACTATAGATTTTATATACACTATAGACGTATTATATACGGTATATACTCCCAGGGTACGGAGGCCGTTACCTTTGTATTACTATAGATATTATATACATTATAGACGTATTATGTACGGTATATACTCCCAGGGTACGGAGGCCGTTTCCTTTGTATTACTATAGATATTATATACATTATAGACGTATTATATACGGTATATACTCCCAGGGTACGGAGGCCGTTACCTTTGTATTACTAAAGATTTGATATACATTATAGACGTATTATATACGGTATATACTCCCAGGGTACGGAGGCCGTTTCCTTTGTATTACTATAGATATATACATTATAGACGTATTATATACGGTATATACTCCCAGGGTACGGAGGCCGTTTCCTTTGTATTACTATAGATATTATATACATTATAGATGTATTATATACGGAATATACTCTCAGGGTACGGAGGCCGTTTCCTTTGTACTACTATAGATTTTATATACATTATAGACATATTATATACGGTATATACTCCCAGGGTACGGAGGCCGTTTCCTTTGTATTACTATAGATATTATATACATTATAGACGTATTATATACGGTATATACTCCCAGGGTACGGAGGCCGTTTCCTTTGTATTACTATAGATTTGATATACATTATAGATGTATTATATACGGTATATACTCTCAGGTTACGGAGGCCGTTTCCTTTGTACTACTATAGATTTTATATAGACGTATTATATACGGTAAATACTCCCAGGGTACGGAGGCCGTTTCCTTTGTATTACTATAGATTTTATATACATTATAGACGTATTATATACGGTATATACTCCCAGGGTACGGAGGCCGTTTCCTTTGTACTACTATAGATATTATATACATTATAGACGTATTATATACGGTATATACTCCCAGGGTACGGAGGCCGTTACCTTTGTATTACTATAGATTTTATATACATTATAGACGTATTATATACGGTATATACTCCCAGGGTACGGAGGCCGTTACCTTTGTACTACTATAGATTTTATATACATTATAGACGTATTATATACGGTATATACTCTAAGGGTACGGAGGCCGTTACCTTTGTATTACTATAGATTTTATATACATTATAGACGTATTATATACGGTATATACTCCCAGGGTACGGAGGCCGTTTCCTTTGTATTACTATAGATTTTATATACATTATAGACGTATTATATACGGTATATACTCCCAGTGTACGGCGGCAGTTTCCTTTGTATTACTATAGATATTATATACATTATAGACGTATTATATACGGTATATACTCCCAGGGTACGGAGGCCATTACCTTTGTATTACTATAGATTTGATATACATTATAGACGTATTATATACGGTATATACTCCCAGGGTACGGAGGCCGTTTCCTTTGTATTACTATAGATTTTATATACATTATAGACGTATTATATACGGTATATACTCCCAGTGTACGGAGGCCGTTTCCTTTGTATTACTATAGATTTTATATACATTATAGACATATTATATACGGTATATACTCCCAGGGTACGGAGGCCGTTTCCTTTGTATTACTATAGATTTGATATACATTATAGACGTATTATATACGGTATATACTCGCAGGGTACGGAGACCGTTACCTTTGTATTACTATAGATTTTATATACACTATAGACGTATTATATACGGTATATACTCCCAGGGTACGGAGGCCGTTTCCTTTGTATTACTATAGATATTATATACATTATAGACGTATTATATACGGTATATTCTCCCAGGGTACGGAGGCCGTTTCCTTTGTATTACTATAGATATTATATACATTATAGACATATTATATACTGTATATTCTCCCAGGGTACGGAGGCCGTTTCCTTTGTATTACTATAGATATTATATACATTATAGACGTATTATATACGGTATATACTCCCAGGGTACGGAGGCCGATTCCTTTGTATTACTATAGATATTATATACATTATAGACGTATTATATACGGTATATTCTCCCAGGGTACGGAGGCCGTTTCCTTTGTATTACTATAGATATTATATACATTATAGACGTATTATATACGGTATATACTCCCAGGGTACGGAGGCCATTACCTTTGTATTACTATAGATTTGATATACATTATAGACGTATTATATACGGTATATACTCCCAGGGTACGGAGGCCGTTTCCTTTGTATTACTATAGATTTTATATACACTATAGACGTATTATATACGGTATATACTCCCAGGGTACGGAGGCCGTTTCCTTTGTATTACTATAGATTTGATATACATTATAGACGTATTATATACGGTATATACTCCCAGGGTACGGAGGCCGTTACCTTTGTATTACTATAGACTTTATATACATTATAGACGTATTATATACGGTATATACTCCCAGGGTACGGAGGCCGTTTCCTTTGAATTACTATAGATTTGATATACATTATAGACGTATTATATACGGTATATACTCCCAGGGTACGGAGGCCGTTTCCTTTGTATTACTATAGATTTTATATACACTATAGACGTATTATATACGGTATATACTCCCAGGGTACGGAGGCCGTTTCCTTTGTATTACTATAGATATTATATACATTATAGACGTATTATATACGGTATATACTCCCAGGGTTCGGAGGCCGTTACCTTTGTACTACTATAGATTTTATATACATTATAGACGTATTATATACGGTATATACTCCCAGGGTACGGAGGCCGTTACCTTTGTACTACTATAGACTTTATATACATTATAGACGTATTATATACGGTATATACTCTCAGGGTACGGAGGCCGTTACCTTTGTATTACTATAGATATTATATACATTATAGACGTATTATGTACGGTATATACTCCCAGGGTACGGAGGCCGTTTCCTTTGTATTACTAAAGATTTTATATACATTATAGACGTATTATATACGGTATATACTCCCAGGGTACGGAGGCCGTTTCCTTTGTATTACTATAGATTTTATATACATTATAGACGTATTATATACGGTATATACTCCCAGCTTACGGAGGCCGTTTCGTTTGTATTACTATAGATTTGATATACATTATAGACGTATTATATACGGTATATACTCTCAGGGTACGGAGACCGTTACCTTTGTATTACTATAGATATTATATACATTATAGACGTATTATATACGGTATATACTCCCAGGGTACGAAGGCCTTTACCTTTGTATTACTATAGATTTTATATACATTATAGACGTATTATATACGGTATATACTCTCAGGGTACGGAGACCGTTACCTTTGTATTACTATAGATATTATATACATTATAGATGTATTATATACGGTATATACTCCCAGGGTACGGAGGCCGTTTCCTTTGTATTACTATAGATTTGATATACATTATAGATGTATTATATACGGTATATACTCCCAGGGTACGGAGGCCGTTACCTTTGTATTACTATAGATTTTATATACATTATAGATGTATTATATACGGTATATACTCCCAGGGTACGGAGGCCTTTACCTTTGTATTACTATAGATTTTATATACATTATAGACGTATTATATACGGTATATACTCTCAGGGTACGGAGACCGTTACCTTTGTATTACTATAGATATTATATACATTATAGATGTATTATATACGGTATATACTCCCAGGGTACGGAGGCCTTTACCTTTGTATTACTATAGATTTTATATACATTATAGACGTATTATATACGGTATATACTCTCAGGGTACGGAGGCCGTTACCTTTGTATTACTATAGATTTTATATACATTATAGACGTATTATATACGGTATATACTCCCAGGGTACGGAGGCCTTTACCTTTGTATTACTATAGATTTTATATACATTATAGACGTATTATATACGGTATATACTCTCAGGGTACGGAGACCGTTACCTTTGTATTACTATAGATATTATATACATTATAGATGTATTATATACGGTATATACTCCCAGGGTACGGAGGCCGTTACCTTTGTATTACTATAGATATTATATACATTATAGACGTATTATATACGGTATATACTCTCAGGGTACGGAGACCGTTACCTTTGTATTACTATAGATATTATATACATTATAGATGTATTATATACGGTATATACTCTCAGGGTACGGAGGCCGTTTCCTTTGTATTACTATAGATATTATATACATTATAGACGTATTATATACGGTATATACTCTCAGGGTACGGAGACCGTTACCTTTGTATTACTATAGATATTATATACATTATAGATGTATTATATACGGTATATACTCTCAGGGTACGGAGGCCGTTACCTTTGTATTACTATAGATTTGATATACATTATAGACGTATTATATACGGTATATACTCCCAGGGTACGGAGGCCGTTTCCTTTGTACTACTATAGATTTTATATACATTATAGACGTATTATATACGGTATATACTCCCAGGGTACGGAGGCCGTTTCCTTTGTATTACTATAGATTTTATATACATTATAGACGTATTATATACGGTATATACTCCCAGGGTACGGAGGCCGTTACCTTTGTATCACTATAGATTTTATATACATTATAGACGTATTATATACGGTATATACTCCCAGGGTACGGAGGCCGTTACCTTTGTACTACTATAGATTTTATATACACTATAGACGTATTATATACGGTATATACTCCCAGGGTACGGAGGCCATTTCCTTTGTATTACTATAGACTTTATATACATTATAGACGTATTATATACGGTATATACTCCCAGGGTACGGAGGCCCTTTCCTTTGTACTACTATAGACTTTATATACATTATAGACGTATTATATACGGTATATACTCCCAGGGTTCGGAGGCCGTTACCTTTGTACTACTATAGATTTGATATACATTATAGACGTATTATATACGGTATATACTCCCAGGGTTCGGAGGCCGTTACCTTTGTATTACTATAGATATTATATACATTATAGATGTATTATATACGGTATATACTCCCAGGGTACGGAGGCCGTTACCTTTGTATTACTAAAGATTTGATATACATTATAGACGTATTATATACGGTATATACTCCCAGGGTACGGAGGCCGTTTCCTTTGTATTACTATAGATATATACATTATAGACGTATTATATACGGTATATACTCCCAGGGTACGGAGGCCGTTTCCTTTGTATTACTATAGATATTATATACATTATAGATGTATTATATACGGTATATACTCTCAGGGTACGGAGGCCGTTTCCTTTGTACTACTATAGATTTTATATACATTATAGACATATTATATACGGTATATACTCCCAGGGTACGGAGGCCGTTTCCTTTGTATTACTATAGATATTATATACATTATAGACGTATTATATACGGTATATACTCCCAGGGTACGGAGGCCGTTTCCTTTGTATTACTATAGATTTTATATACATTATAGACGTATTATATACGGTATATACTCCCAGTGTACGGCGGCAGTTTCCTTTGTATTACTATAGATATTATATACATTATAGACGTATTATATACGGTATATACTCCCAGGGTACGGAGGCCATTACCTTTGTATTACTATAGATTTGATATACATTATAGACGTATTATATACGGTATATACTCCCAGGGTACGGAGGCCGTTTCCTTTGTATTACTATAGATTTGATATACATTATAGACGTATTATATACGGTATATACTCCCAGGGTACGGAGGCCGTTTCCTTTGTATTACTATAGATTTTATATACATTATAGACGTATTATATACGGTATATACTCCCAGGGTACGGAGGCCGTTACCTTTGTATTACTATAGATATTATATACATTATAGACGTATTATATACGGTATATACTCCCAGTGTACGGAGGCCGTTTCCTTTGTATTACTATAGATTTTATATACATTATAGACATATTATATACGGTATATACTCCCAGGGTACGGAGGCCGTTTCCTTTGTATTACTATAGATTTGATATACATTATAGACGTATTATATACGGTATATACTCGCAGGGTACGGAGGCCGTTACCTTTGTATTACTATAGATTTTATATACACTATAGACGTATTATATACGGTATATACTCGCAGGGTACGGAGGCCGTTACCTTTGTATTACTATAGATATTATATACATTATAGACGTATTATATACGGTATATACTCCCAGGGTACGGAGGCCATTACCTTTGTATTACTATAGATTTGATATACATTATAGACGTATTATATACGGTATATACTCCCAGGGTACGGAGGCCGTTTCCTTTGTATTACTATAGATTTTATATACACTATAGACGTATTATATACGGTATATAGTCCCAGGGTACGGAGGCCGTTTCCTTTGTATTACTATAGATATTATATACATTATAGACGTATTATATACGGTATATACTCTAAGGGTACGGAGGCCGTTTCCTTTGTATTACTATAGATATTATATACATTATAGACGTATTATATACGGTATATACTCCCAGGGTACGGAGGCCGTTTCCTTTGTATTACTATAGATTTGATATACATTATAGACGTATTATATACGGTATATACTCCCAGGGTACGGAGGTCGTTTCCTTTGTATTACTATAGATATTATATACATTATAGACGTATTATATACGGTATATACTCCCAGGGTACGGAGGCCGTTTCCTTTGTATTACTATAGATATTATATACATTATAGACGTATTATATACGGTATATACTCCCAGGGTACGGAGGCCGTTTCCTTTGTACTACTATAGATTTTATATACACTATAGACGTATTATATACGGTATATACTCCCAGGGTACGGAGGCCGTTACCTTTGTATTACTATAGATATTATATACATTATAGACGTATTATGTACGGTATATACTCCCAGGGTACGGAGGCCGTTTCCTTTGTATTACTATAGATATTATATACATTATAGATGTATTATATACGGTATATACTCTCAGGGTACGGAGGCCGTTTCCTTTGTACTACTATAGATTTTATATACATTATAGAAATATTATATACAGTATATACTCCCAGGGTACGGAGGCCGTTTCCTTTGTATTACTATAGATATTATATACATTATAGACGTATTATATACGGTATATACTCCCAGGGTACGGAGGCCGTTACCTTTGTATTACTATAGATTTTATATACATTATAGACGTATTATATACGGTATATACTCCCAGTGTATGGAGGCCATTACCTTTGTATTACTATAGATTTTATATAGACGTATTATATACGGTATATACTCCCAGGGTACGGAGGCCGTTTCCTTTGTATTACTATAGATTTGATATACATTATAGATGTATTATATACGGTATATACTCTCAGGGTACGGAGGCCGTTTCCTTTGTACTACTATAGATTTTATATAGACGTATTATATACGGTATATACTCCCAGGGTACGGAGGCCGTTTCCTTTGTATTACTATAGATTTTATATACATTATAGACGTATTATATACGGTATATACTCCCAGGGTACGGAGGCCGTTTCCTTTGTACTACTATAGATTTTATATACACTATAGACGTATTATATACGGTATATACTCCCAGGGTACGGAGGCCGTTACCTTTGTATTACTATAGATATTATATACATTATAGACGTATTATGTACGGTATATACTCCCAGGGTACGGAGGCCGTTTCCTTTGTATTACTATAGATATTATATACATTATAGACGTATTATATACGGTATATACTCCCAGGGTACGGAGGCCGTTACCTTTGTATTACTAAAGATTTGATATACATTATAGACGTATTATATACGGTATATACTCCCAGGGTACGGAGGCCGTTTCCTTTGTATTACTATAGATATATACATTATAGACGTATTATATACGGTATATACTCCCAGGGTACGGAGGCCGTTTCCTTTGTATTACTATAGATATTATATACATTATAGATGTATTATATACGGAATATACTCTCAGGGTACGGAGGCCGTTTCCTTTGTACTACTATAGATTTTATATACATTATAGACATATTATATACGGTATATACTCCCAGGGTACAGAGGCCGTTTCCTTTGTATTACTATAGATATTATATACATTATAGACGTATTATATACGGTATATACTCCCAGGGTACGGAGGCCGTTTCCTTTGTATTACTATAGATTTGATATACATTATAGATGTATTATATACGGTATATACTCTCAGGTTACGGAGGCCGTTTCCTTTGTACTACTATAGATTTTATATAGACGTATTATATACGGTAAATACTCCCAGGGTACGGAGGCCGTTTCCTTTGTATTACTATAGATTTTATATACATTATAGACGTATTATATACGGTATATACTCCCAGGGTACGGAGGCCGTTTCCTTTGTACTACTATAGATATTATATACATTATAGACGTATTATATACGGTATATACTCCCAGGGTACGGAGGCCGTTACCTTTGTATTACTATAGATTTTATATACATTATAGACGTATTATATACGGTATATACTCCCAGGGTACGGAGGCCGTTACCTTTGTACTACTATAGATTTTATATACATTATAGACGTATTATATACGGTATATACTCTAAGGGTACGGAGGCCGTTACCTTTGTATTACTATAGATTTTATATACATTATAGACGTATTATATACGGTATATACTCCCAGGGTACGGAGGCCGTTTCCTTTGTATTACTATAGATTTTATATACATTATAGACGTATTATATACGGTATATACTCCCAGTGTACGGCGGCAGTTTCCTTTGTATTACTATAGATATTATATACATTATAGACGTATTATATACGGTATATACTCCCAGGGTACGGAGGCCATTACCTTTGTATTACTATAGATTTGATATACATTATAGACGTATTATATACGGTATATACTCCCAGGGTACGGAGGCCGTTTCCTTTGTATTACTATAGATTTTATATACATTATAGACGTATTATATACGGTATATACTCCCAGTGTACGGAGGCCGTTTCCTTTGTATTACTATAGATTTTATATACATTATAGACATATTATATACGGTATATACTCCCAGGGTACGGAGGCCGTTTCCTTTGTATTACTATAGATTTGATATACATTATAGACGTATTATATACGGTATATACTCGCAGGGTACGGAGACCGTTACCTTTGTATTACTATAGATTTTATATACACTATAGACGTATTATATACGGTATATACTCCCAGGGTACGGAGGCCGTTTCCTTTGTATTACTATAGATATTATATACATTATAGACGTATTATATACGGTATATTCTCCCAGGGTACGGAGGCCGTTTCCTTTGTATTACTATAGATATTATATACATTATAGACATATTATATACTGTATATTCTCCCAGGGTACGGAGGCCGTTTCCTTTGTATTACTATAGATATTATATACATTATAGACGTATTATATACGGTATATACTCCCAGGGTACGGAGGCCGATTCCTTTGTATTACTATAGATATTATATACATTATAGACGTATTATATACGGTATATTCTCCCAGGGTACGGATGCCGTTTCCTTTGTATTACTATAGATATTATATACATTATAGACGTATTATATACGGTATATACTCCCAGGGTACGGAGGCCATTACCTTTGTATTACTATAGATTTGATATACATTATAGACGTATTATATACGGTATATACTCCCAGGGTACGGAGGCCGTTTCCTTTGTATTACTATAGATTTTATATACACTATAGACGTATTATATACGGTATATACTCCCAGGGTACGGAGGCCGTTTCCTTTGTATTACTATAGATTTGATATACATTATAGACGTATTATATACGGTATATACTCCCAGGGTACGGAGGCCGTTACCTTTGTATTACTATAGACTTTATATACATTATAGACGTATTATATACGGTATATACTCCCAGGGTACGGAGGCCGTTTCCTTTGTATTACTATAGATTTGATATACATTATAGACGTATTATATACGGTATATACTCCCAGGGTACGGAGGCCGTTACCTTTGTATTACTATAGACTTTATATACATTATAGACGTATTATATACGGTATATACTCCCAGGGTACGGAGGCCGTTTCCTTTGTATTACTATAGATTTTATATACACTATAGACGTATTATATACGGTATATACTCCCAGGGTACGGAGGCCGTTTCCTTTGTATTACTATAGATATTATATACATTATAGACGTATTATATACGGTATATACTCCCAGGGTTCGGAGGCCGTTACCTTTGTACTACTATAGATTTTATATACATTATAGACGTATTATATACGGTATATACTCCCAGGGTACGGAGGCCGTTACCTTTGTACTACTATAGACTTTATATACATTATAGACGTATTATATACGGTATATACTCTCAGGGTACGGAGGCCGTTACCTTTGTATTACTATAGATATTATATACATTATAGACGTATTATGTACGGTATATACTCCCAGGGTACGGAGGCCGTTTCCTTTGTATTACTAAAGATTTTATATACATTATAGACGTATTATATACGGTATATACTCCCAGGGTACGGAGGCCGTTTCCTTTGTATTACTATAGATTTTATATACATTATAGACGTATTATATACGGTATATACTCCCAGCTTACGGAGGCCGTTTCGTTTGTATTACTATAGATTTGATATACATTATAGACGTATTATATACGGTATATACTCTCAGGGTACGGAGACCGTTACCTTTGTATTACTATAGATATTATATACATTATAGACGTATTATATACGGTATATACTCCCAGGGTACGAAGGCCTTTACCTTTGTATTACTATAGATTTTATATACATTATAGACGTATTATATACGGTATATACTCTCAGGGTACGGAGACCGTTACCTTTGTATTACTATAGATATTATATACATTATAGATGTATTATATACGGTATATACTCCCAGGGTACGGAGGCCGTTTCCTTTGTATTACTATAGATTTGATATACATTATAGATGTATTATATACGGTATATACTCCCAGGGTACGGAGGCCGTTACCTTTGTATTACTATAGATTTTATATACATTATAGATGTATTATATACGGTATATACTCCCAGGGTACGGAGGCCTTTACCTTTGTATTACTATAGATTTTATATACATTATAGACGTATTATATACGGTATATACTCTCAGGGTACGGAGACCGTTACCTTTGTATTACTATAGATATTATATACATTATAGATGTATTATATACGGTATATACTCCCAGGGTACGGAGGCCTTTACCTTTGTATTACTATAGATTTTATATACATTATAGACGTATTATATACGGTATATACTCTCAGGGTACGGAGGCCGTTACCTTTGTATTACTATAGATTTTATATACATTATAGACGTATTATATACGGTATATACTCCCAGGGTACGGAGGCCTTTACCTTTGTATTACTATAGATTTTATATACATTATAGACGTATTATATACGGTATATACTCTCAGGGTACGGAGACCGTTACCTTTGTATTACTATAGATATTATATACATTATAGATGTATTATATACGGTATATACTCCCAGGGTACGGAGGCCGTTACCTTTGTATTACTATAGATATTATATACATTATAGACGTATTATATACGGTATATACTCTCAGGGTACGGAGACCGTTACCTTTGTATTACTATAGATATTATATACATTATAGATGTATTATATACGGTATATACTCTCAGGGTACGGAGGCCGTTTCCTTTGTATTACTATAGATATTATATACATTATAGACGTATTATATACGGTATATACTCTCAGGGTACGGAGACCGTTACCTTTGTATTACTATAGATATTATATACATTATAGATGTATTATATACGGTATATACTCTCAGGGTACGGAGGCCGTTACCTTTGTATTACTATAGATTTGATATACATTATAGACGTATTATATACGGTATATACTCCCAGGGTACGGAGGCCGTTTCCTTTGTACTACTATAGATTTTATATACATTATAGACGTATTATATACGGTATATACTCCCAGGGTACGGAGGCCGTTTCCTTTGTATTACTATAGATTTTATATACATTATAGACGTATTATATACGGTATATACTCCCAGGGTACGGAGGCCGTTACCTTTGTATCACTATAGATTTTATATACATTATAGACGTATTATATACGGTATATACTCCCAGGGTACGGAGGCCGTTACCTTTGTACTACTATAGATTTTATATACACTATAGACGTATTATATACGGTATATACTCCCAGGGTACGGAGGCCATTTCCTTTGTATTACTATAGACTTTATATACATTATAGACGTATTATATACGGTATATACTCCCAGGGTACGGAGGCCCTTTCCTTTGTACTACTATAGACTTTATATACATTATAGACGTATTATATACGGTATATACTCCCAGGGTACGGAGGCTGTTTCCTTTGTATTACTATAGATTTTATATACATTATAGACGTAGTATATACGGTATATACTCCCAGGGTACGGAGGCCGTTACCTTTGTATTACTATAGATATTATATACATTATAGACGTATTATATACGGTATATACTCCCAGGGTACGGAGGCCGTTTCCTTTGTACTACTATAGATTTTATATACATTATAGACGTATTATATACGGTATATACTCCCAGGGTACGGAGGCCGTTTCCTTTGTATTACTATAGATATTATATACATTATAGACGTATTATATACGGTATATACTCCCAGGGTTCGGAGGCCGTTACCTTTGTACTACTATAGATTTTATATACATTATAGACGTATTATATACGGTATATACTCCCAGGGTTCAGAGGCCGTTACCTTTGTACTACTATAGATTTTATATACATTATAGACGTATTATATACGGTATATACTCTCAGGGTACGGAGGCCGTTACCTTTGTATTACTATAGATATTATATACATTATAGACGTATTATATACGGTATATACTCCCAGTGTACGGAGGCCGTTACCTTTGTATTGCTATAGATTTTATATACATTATAGACGTATTATATACGGTATATACTCCCAGGGTACGGAGGCCGTTACCTTTGTATTACTAAAGATTTGATATACATTATAGACGTATTATATACGGTATATACTCCCAGGGTACGGAGGCCGTTTCCTTTGTATTACTATAGATATATACATTATAGACGTATTATATACGGTATATACTCCCAGCTTACGGAGGCCGTTTCCTTTGTATTACTATAGATTTGATATACATTATAGACGTATTATATACGGTATATACTCTCAGGGTACGGAGACCGTTACCTTTGTATTACTATAGATATTATATACATTATAGACGTATTATATACGGTATATACTCCCAGGGTACGGAGGCCGTTTCCTTTGTATTACTATAGATATTATATACATTATAGATGTATTATATACGGTATATACTCCCAGGGTACGGAGACCGTTACCTTTGTATTACTATAGATTTTATATACATTATAGATGTATTATATACGGTATATACTCCCAGGGTACGGAGGCCGTTACCTTTGTATTACTATAGATTTGATATACATTATAGACGTATTATATACGGTATATACTCCCAGGGTACGGAGGCCGTTACCTTTGTATTACTATAGATTTGATATACATTATAGACGTATTATATACGGTATATACTCCCAGGGTACGGAGGCCGTTTCCTTTGTACTACTATAGATTTTATATACATTATAGACGTATTATATACGGTATATACTCCCAGGGTACGGAGGCCGTTTCCTTTGTATTACTATAGATTTGATATACATTATAGACGTATTATATACGGTATATACTCCCAGGTTACGGAGGCCGTTACCTTTGTATTACTATAGATTTGATATACATTATAGACGTATTATATACGGTATATACTCCCAGGGTACGGAGGCCGTTTCCTTTGTATCACTATAGATTTTATATACATTATAGACGTATTATATACGGTATATACTCCCAGGGTACGGAGGCCGTTACCTTTGTATCACTATAGATTTTATATACATTATAGACGTATTATATACGGTATATACTCCCAGGGTACGGAGGCCGTTACCTTTGTACTACTATAGATTTTATATACACTATAGACGTATTATATACGGTATATACTCCCAGGGTACGGAGGCCATTTCCTTTGTATTACTATAGATTTTATATACACTATAGACGTATTATATACGGTATATACTCCCAGGGTACGGAGGCCGTTTCCTTTGTATTACTATAGACTTTATATACATTATAGACGTATTATATACGGTATATACTCTCAGGGTACGGAGGCTGTTTCCTTTGTATTACTATAGATTTGATATACATTATAGACGTATTATATACGGTATATACTCCCAGGGTACGAAGGCCGTTACCTTTGTATTACTATAGATTTTATATACATTATAGACGTATTATATACGGCATATACTCCCAGGGTACGGAGGCCGTTTCCTTTGTATTACTATAGACTTTATATACATTATAGACGTATTATATACGGTATATACTCCCAGGGTACGGAGGCCGTTACCTTTGTATTACTATAGATATTATATACATTATAGACGTATTATATACGGTATATACTCCCAGGGTACGGAGGCCGTTACCTTTGTATTACTATAGATTTTATATACACTATAGACGTATTATATACGGTATATACTCCCAGGGTACGGAGGCCGTTTCCTTTGTATTACTATAGATTTTATATACACTATAGACGTATTATATACAGTATATACTCCCAGGGTACGGAGGCCGTTTCCTTTGTATTACTATAGATATTATATACATTATAGACGTATTATATACGGTATATACTCCCAGGGTACGGAGGCCGTTTCCTTTGTATTACTATAGATTTTATATACATTATAGACGTATTATATACGGTATATACTCCCAGTGTACGGAGGCCATTTCCTTTGTATTACTATAGATATTATATACATTATAGACGTATTATATACGGTATATACTCCCAGGGTACGGAGGCCGTTACCTTTGTATTACTATAGATTTTATATACACTATAGACGTATTATATACGGTATATACTCCCAGGGTACGGAGGCCGTTACCTTTGTATTACTATAGATATTATATACATTATAGATGTATTATATACGGTATATACTCCCAGGGTACGGAGGCCGTTTCCTTTGTACTGCAATAGACTTTATATACATTATAGACGTATTATATACGGTATATACTCCCAGGGTACGGAGGCCGTTTCCTTTGTATTACTATAGATTTTATATACATTATAGATGTATTATATACGGTATATACTCCCAGTGTACGGAGGCCGTTACCTTTGTATTACTATAGATTTTATATACATTATAGACGTATTATATACGGTATATACTCCCAGTGTACGGAGGCTGTTTCCTTTGTACTACTATAGACTTTATATACATTATAGACGTATTATATACGGTATATACTCCCAGGGTACGGAGGCCGTTTCCTTTGTATTACTATAGATTTTATATACATTATAGACGTATTATATACGGTATATACTCCCAGTGTACGGAGGCCGTTACCTTTGTATTACTATAGATTTTATATACATTATAGACGTATTATATACGGCATATACTCTAAGGGTACGGAGGCCGTTACCTTTGTATTACTATAGATTTTATATACATTATAGACGTATTATATACGGTATATACTCCCAGTGTACGGAGGCCGTTACCTTTGTATTACTATAGATTTTATATACATTATAGACGTATTATATACGGTATATACTCCCAGTGTACGGAGGCCGTTACCTTTGTATTACTATAGATTTTATATACATTATAGACGTATTATATACGGCATATACTCTAAGGGTACGGAGGCCGTTACCTTTGTATTACTATAGATTTGATATACATTATAGACGTATTATATACAGTATATACTCCCAGGGTACGGAGGCCGTTTCCTTTGTACTACTATAGATTTTATATACATTATAGACGTATTATATACGGTATATACTCCCAGTGTACGGAGGCCATTTCCTTTGTATTACTATAGATATTATATATATTATAGACGTATTATATACGGTATATACTCCCAGGGTACGGAGGCCGTTACCTTTGTATTTCTATAGATTTTATATACACTATAGACGTATTATATACGGTATATACTCCCAGGGTACGGAGGCCAATACCTTTGTATTACTATAGATATTATATACATTATAGACGTATTATATACGGTATATACTCCCAGGGTACGGAGGCCGTTTCCTTTGTATTACTATAGATTTGATATACATTATAGACGTATTATATACGGTATATACTCCCAGGGTACGGAGGCCGTTACCTTTGTATTACTATAGATATTATATACATTATAGACGTATTATATACGGTATATACTCCCAGGGTACGGAGGCCGTTACCTTTGTATTACTATAGATTTGATATACATTATAGATGTATTATATACGGTATATACTCCCAGGGTACGGAGGCCGTTTCCTTTGTACTACTATAGACTTTATATACATTATAGACGTATTATATACGGTATATACTCCCAGGGTACGGAGGCCGTTTCCTTTGTATTACTATAGATTTTATATACATTATAGACGTATTATATACGGTATATACTCCCAGTGTACGGAGGCCGTTACCTTTGTATTACTATAGATTTTATATACATTATAGACGTATTATATACGGTATATACTCTAAGGGTACGGAGGCCGTTACCTTTGTATTACTATAGATTTGATATACATTATAGACGTATTATATACGGTATATACTCCCAGGGTACGGAGGCCGTTTCCTTTGTATTACTATAGATATTATATACATTATAGACGTATTGTATACGGTATATACTCCCAGGGTACGGAGGCCATTACCTTTGTATTACTATAGATTTGATATACATTATAGACGTATTATATACGGTATATACTCCCAGGGTACGGAGGCCGTTTCCTTTGTATTACTATAGATATTATATACATTATAGACGTATTGTATACGGTATATACTCCCAGGGTACGGAGGCCGTTACCTTTGTATTACTATAGATTTTATATACATTATAGACATATTATATACGGTATATACTCCCAGGGTACGGAGGCCGTTTCCTTTGTATTACTATAGATATTATATACATTATAGACGTATTATATACGGTATATACTCCCAGGGTACGGAGGCCATTTCCTTTGTATTACTATAGATTTTATATACATTATAGACGTATTATATACGTTATATACTCCCAGTGTACGGAGGTCGTTACCTTTGTATTACTATAGATTTGATATACATTATAGACGTATTATATACGTTATATACTCTAAGGGTACGGAGGCCGTTACCTTTGTATTACTATAGATTTTATATACATTATAGACGTATTATATACGGTATATACTCCCAGGGTACGGAGGCCGTTACCTTTGTATTACTATAGATTTGATATACATTATAGACGTATTATATACGGTATATACTCCCAGTGTACGGCGGCAGTTTCCTTTGTATTACTATAGATATTATATACATTATAGACGTATTATATACGGTATATACTCCCAGGGTACGGAGGCCGTTTCCTTTGTATTACTATAGATTTTATATACATTATAGACGTATTGTATACGGTATATACTCCCAGGGTACGGAGGCCGTTTCCTTTGTATTACTATAGATTTTATATACATTATAGACGTATTATATACGGTACATACTCCCAGGGTACGGAGGCTGTTTCCCTTGTATTACTATAGATTTGATATACATTATAGACGTATTATATACGGTATATACTCCCAGCGTACGGAGGCCGTTACCTTTGTATTACTATAGATTTGATATACATTATAGACGTATTATATACGGTATATACTCCCAGGGTACGGAGGCCGTTTCCTTTGTATTACTATACATTTTATATACATTATAGACGTATTATATACGGTATATACTCCCAGTGTACGGAGGCCGTTACCTTTGTATCACTATAGATTTTATATACATTATAGACGTATTATATACGGTATATACTCCCAGGGTACGGAGGCCGTTACCTTTGTATTACTATAGATTTTATATACACTATAGACGTATTATATACGGTATATACTCCCAGGGTACGGAGGCCGTTACCTTTGTTTTACTATAGATTTTATATACACTATAGACGTATTATATACGGTATATACTCCCAGGGTACGGAGGCCGTTACCTTTGTACTACTATAGATTTTATATACACTATAGACGTATTATATACGGTATATACTCCCAGGGTACGGAGGCCGTTACCTTTGTACTACTATAGATTTTATATACACTATAGACGTATTATATACGGTATATACTCCCAGGGTACGGAGGCCATTTCCTTTGTATTACTATAGACTTTATATACATTATAGACGTATTATATACGGTATATACTCCCAGGGTACGGAGGCCGTTACCTTTGTATTACTATAGATTTTATATACATTATAGACGTATTATATACGGTATATACTCCCAGGGTACGGAGGCCCTTTCCTTTGTACTACTATAGACTTTATATACATTATAGACGTATTATATACGGTATATACTCCCAGGGTACGGAGGCTGTTTCCTTTGTATTACTATAGATTTTATATACATTATAGACGTATTATATACGGTATATACTCCCAGGGTACGGAGGCCGTTACCTTTGTATTACTATAGATATTATATACATTATAGACGTATTATATACGGTATATACTCCCAGGGTACAGAGGCCGTTTCCTTTGTACTACTATAGATTTTATATACATTATAGACGTATTATATACGGTATATACTCCCAGTGTACGGAGGCCATTTCCTTTGTATTACTATAGATATTATATACATTATAGACGTATTATATACGCTATATACTCCCAGGGTACGGAGGCCGTTACCTTTGTATTACTATAGATATTATATACATTATAGACGTATTATATACGGTATATACTCCCAGGGTACGGAGGCCGTTTCCTTTGTATTACTATAGATATTATATACATTATAGACGTATTATATATGGTATATACTCTCAGGGTACGGAGGCCGTTACCTTTGTACTACTATAGATTTTATATACATTATAGATGTATTATATACGGTATATACTCCCAGGGTACGGAGGCAGTTTCCTTTGTATTACTATAGATATTATATACATTATAGACGCATTATATACGGTATATACTCCCAGTGTACGGAGGCCGTTTCCTTTGTACTACTATAGATTTTATATACATTATAGACGTATTATATACGGTATATACTCCCAGGGTACGGAGGCCATTTCCTTTGTATTACTATAGATTTTATATACATTATAGACGTATTATATACGTTATATACTCCCAGTGTACGGAGGCCGTTACCTTTGTATTACTATAGATTTGATATACATTATAGACGTATTATATACGGTATATACTCTAAGGGTACGGAGGCCGTTACCTTTGTATTACTATAGATTTTATATACATTATAGACGTATTATATACGGTATATACTCCCAGGGTACGGAGGCCGTTACCTTTGTATTACTATAGATATATACATTATAGACGTATTATATACGGTATATACTCCCAGTGTACGGCGGCAGTTTCCTTTGTATTACTATAGATATTATATACATTATAGACGTATTATATACGGTATATACTCCCAGGGTACGGAGGCCGTTTCCTTTGTATTACTATAGATTTTATATACATTATAGACGTATTATATACAGTATATACTCCCAGGGTTCGGAGGCCGTTTCCTTTGTATTACTATAGATATTATATACATTATAGACGTATTATATACGGTATATACTCCCAGGGTACGGAGGCCGTTACCTTTGTATTACTATAGATATTATATACATTATAGACGTATTATATACGGTATATACTCCCAGGGTACGGAGGCCGTTTCCTTTGTACTACTATAGATTTTATATACATTATAGACGTATTATATACGGTATATACTCCCAGGGTACGGAGACCGTTACCTTTGTATTACTATAGATTTGATATACATTATAGACGTATTATATACGGTATATACTCCCAGGGTACGGAGGCCATTACCTTTGTATTACTATAGATATTATATACATTATAGACGTATTATATACGGTATATACTCCCAGGGTACGGAGACCGTTACCTTTGTATTACTATAGATATTATATACATTATAGACGTATTATATACGGTATATACTCCCAGGGTACGGAGACCGTTACCTTTGTATTACTATAGATTTTATATACATTATAGATGTATTATATACGGTATATACTCCCAGTGTACGGAGGCCGTTACCTTTGTATTACTATAGATATTATATACATTATAGACGTATTATATACGGTATATACTCCCAGGGTACGGAGGCCGTTACCTTTGTATTACTATAGATTTGATATACATTATAGACGTATTATATACGGTATATACTCTCAGGGTACGGAGACCGTTACCTTTGTATTACTATAGATATTATATACATTATAGACGTATTATATACGGTATATACTCCCAGGGTACGGAGACCGTTACCTTTGTATTACTATAGATTTTATATACATTATAGACGTATTATATACGGTATATACTCCCAGGGTACGGAGGCCGTTACCTTTGTACTACTATAGATTTTATATACATTATAGATGTATTATATACGGTATATACTCCCAGGGTACGGAGGCCGTTACCTTTGTATTACTATAGATTTTATATACACTATAGACGTATTATATACGGTATATACTCCCAGTGTACGGAGGCCGTTTCCTTTGTATTACTATAGATATTATATACATTATAGATGTATTATATACGGTATATACTCTCAGGGTACGGAGGCCGTTTCCTTTGTATTACTATAGATTTGATATACATTATAGATGTATTATATACGGTATATACTCCCAGGGTACGGAGGCCGTTACCTTTGTATTACTATAGATTTTATATACATTATAGATGTATTATATACGGTATATACTCCCAGGGTACGGAGGCCGTTACCTTTGTATTACTATAGATTTGATATACATTATAAACGTATTATATACGGTATATACTCCCAGGGTACGGAGGCCGTTACCTTTGTATTACTATAGATATTATATACATTATAGACGTATTATATACGGTATATACTCCCAGGGTACGGAGGCCGTTTCCTTTGTACTACTATAGATTTTATATACACTATAGACGTATTATATACGGTATATACTCCCAGGGTACGGAGGCCGTTACCTTTGTATTACTATAGATATTATATACATTATAGACGTATTATATACGGTATATACTCCCAGGGTACGGAGGCCGTTTCCTTTGTATTACTATAGATATTATATACATTATAGACGTATTATATACGGTATATACTCCCAGGGTACGGAGGCCGTTACCTTTGTATTACTATAGATTTTATATACATTATAGACGTATTATATACGGTATATACTCCCAGGGTACGGAGGCCGTTTCCTTTGTATTACTATAGATTTGATATACATTATAGACGTATTATATACGGTATATACTCCCAGGGTACGGAGGCCGTTTCCTTTGTATTACTATAGATTTGATATACATTATAGACGTATTATATACGGTATATACTCCCAGGGTACGGAGGCCGTTACCTTTGTATTACTATAGATTTGATATACATTATAGACGTATTATATACGGTATATACTCCCAGGGTACGGAGGCCGTTACCTTTGTATTACTATAGTTTTGATATACATTATAGACGTATTATATACGGTATATACTCCCAGGGTACGGAGGCCGTTACCTTTGTATTACTATAGATATTATATACATTATAGACGTATTATATACGGTATATACTCCCAGGGTACGGAGGCCGTTACCTTTGTATTACTATAGTTTTGATATACATTATAGACGAATTATATACGGTATATACTCCCAGGGTATGGAGGCCATTTCCTTTGTATTACTATAGACTTTATATACATTATAGACGTATTATATACGGTATATACTCCCAGTGTACGGAGGCCGTTACCTTTGTATTACTATAGATATTATATACACTATAGACGTATTATATACGGTATATACTCCCAGGGTACGGAGGCCGTTTCCTTTGTATTACTATAGATATTATATACATTATAGATGTATTATATACGGTATATACTCCCAGGGTACGGAGGCCGTTTCCTTTGTATTACTATAGATTTTATATACATTATAGACGTATTATATACGGTATATACTCTCAGGGTACGGAGGCCGTTTCCTTTGTACTACTATAGATTTTATATACACTATAGACGTATTATATACGGTATATACTCCCAGGGTACGGAGGCCGTTTCCTTTGTATTACTATAGATTTTATATACATTATAGACGTATTATATACGGTATATACTCTCAGGGTACGGAGGCCGTTTCCTTTGTACTACTATAGATTTTATATACACTATAGACGTATTATATACGGTATATACTCTCAGGGTACGGAGGCCGTTACATTTGTATTACTATAGATATTATATACACTATAGACGTATTATATACGGTATATACTCCCAGGGTACGGAGGCCATTTCCTTTGTATTACTATAGATATTATATACATTATAGACGTATTATATACGGTATATACTCCCAGTGTACGGAGGCCGTTACCTTTGTATTACTATAGATATTATATACATTATAGATGTATTATATACGGTATATACTCCCAGGGTACTGAGGCCGTTACCTTTGTATTACTATAGATATTATATACATTATAGACGTATTATATACGGTATATACTCCCAGGGTACGGAGGCCGTTTCCTTTGTATTACTATAGATATTATATACATTATAGATGTATTATATACGGTATATACTCTCAGGGTACGGAGGCCGTTTCCTTTGTATTACTATAGATTTGATATACATTATAGATGTATTATATACGGTATATACTCCCAGTGTACGGAGGCCGTTACCTTTGTATTACTATAGATTTTATATACACTATAGACGTATTATATACGGTATATACTCCCAGTGTACGGAGGCCGTTTCCTTTGTATTACTATAGATTTGATATACATTATAGACGTATTATATACGGTATATACTCCCAGGGTACGGAGGCCGTTACCTTTGTATTACTATAGATTTGATATACATTATAGACGTATTATATACGGTATATACTCTCAGGGTACGGAGGCCGTTTCCTTTGTATTACTATAGATTTGATATACATTATAGATGTATTATATACGGTATATACTCTCAGGGTACGGAGGACGTTTCCTTTGTATTACTATAGATTTGATATACATTATAGACGTATTATATACGGTATATACTCCCAGGGTACGGAGGCCGTTTCCTTTGTATTACTATAGATATTATATACATTATAGACGTATTATATACGGTATATACTCCCAGGGTACGGAGGCCGTTACCTTTGTATTACTATAGATTTGATATACATTATAGACGTATTATATACGGTATATACTCCCAGGGTACGGAGGCCGATTCCTTTGTACTACTATAGATTTTATATACATTATAGACGTATTATATACGGTATATACTCTCAGGGTACGGAGGCCGTTTCCTTTGTATTACTATAGATTTGATATACATTACAGACGTATTATATACGGTATATACTCCCAGGGTACGGAGGCCGTTTCCTTTGTATTACTATAGATTTGATATACATTATAGACGTATTATATACGGTATATACTCCCAGGGTACGGAGGCCGTTACCTTTGTATTACTATAGATATTATATACATTATAGACGTATTATATACGGTATATACTCCCAGGGTACGGAGGCCGTTACCTTTGTATTACTATAGATATTATATACATTATAGACGAAATATATACGGTATATACTCCCAGGGTACGGAGGCCGTTTCCTTTGTATTACTATAGATTTTATATACATTATAGACGTATTATATACGGTATATACTCCCAGGGTACGGAGGCCGTTTCCTTTGTATTACTATAGATTTTATATACACTATAGACGTATTATATACAGTATATACTCCCAGGGTACGGAGGCCGTTTCCTTTGTATTACTATAGATATTATATACATTATAGACGTATTATATACGGTATATACTCCCAGGGTACGGAGGCCGTTTCCTTTGTATTACTATAGACTTTATATACATTATAGACGTATTATATACGGTATATACTCCCAGGGTACGGAGGCCATTTCCTTTGTATTACTATAGATTTTATATACATTATAGACGTATTATATACGGTATATACTCCCAGGGTACGGAGTCCGTTACCTTTGTATTACTATAGACTTTATATACATTATAGACGTATTATATACGGTATATACTCCCAGGGTACGGAGGCCGTTTCCTTTGTATTACTATAGATTTTATATACATTATAGACGTATTATATACGGTATATACTCCCAGGGTACGGAGGCCGTTACCTTTGTATTACTATAGATATTATATACATTATAGACGTATTATATACGGTATATACTCCCAGGGTACGGAGGCCGTTACCTTTGTATTACTATAGATATTATATACATTATAGACGTATTATATACCGCTTATACTCCCAGGGTACGGAGGCCGTTTCCTTTGTATTACTATAGATTTTATATACATTATAGACGTATTATATACGGTATATACTCCCAGGGTACGGAGACCGTTACCTTTGTATTACTATAGATTTGATATACATTATAGACGTATTATATACGGAATATACTCCCAGGGTACGCAGGCCGTTTCCTTTGTATTACTATAGATATTATATACATTATAGACGTATTATATACGGTATATACTCCCAGGGTACAGAGGCCGTTTCCTTTGTATTACTATAGATTTGATATACATTATAGATGTATTATATACGGTATATACTCTCAGGGTACGGAGGCCGTTACCTTTGTATTACTATAGATTTGATATACATTATAGACGTATTATATACGGTATATACTCCCAGGGTACGGAGGCCGTTTCCTTTGTATTACTATAGATTTGATATACATTATAGACGTATTATATACGGTATATACTCCCAGGGTACGGAGGCCGTTACCTTTGTATTACTATAGATATTATATACATTATAGACGTATTATATACGGTATATACTCCCAGGGTACGGAGGCCGTTTCCTTTGTACTACTATAAACTTTATATACATTATAGACGTATTATATACGGTATATACTCCCAGGGTACGGAGGCCGTTACCTTTGTATTACTATAGATATTATATACATTATAGACGAATTATATACGGTATATACTCCCAGTGTACGGAGGCCCTTTCCTTTGTATTACTATAGATATTATATACATTATAGACGTATTATATACGGTATATACTCCCAGGGTACGGAGGCCGTTTCCTTTGTATTACTATAGATATTATATACATTATAGACGTATTATATACGGTATATACTCCCAGGGTACGGAGGCCGTTACCTTTGTATTACTATAGATTTTATATACATTATAGACGTATTATATACGGTATATACTCCCAGGGTACGGAGGCCGTTATCTTTGTATTACTATAGATTTGATATACATTATCGACGTATTATATACGGTATATACTCCCAGGGTACGGAGGCCGTTTCCTTTGTATTACTATAGATATTATATACATTATAGACGTATTATATACGGTATATACTCCCAGCGTACGGAGGCCGTTACCTTTGTATTACTATAGATATTATATACATTATAGACGTATTATATACGGTATATACTCCCAGGGTACGGAGGCCGTTTCCTTTGTATTACTATAGATTTTATATACATTATAGACGTATTAAATACGGTATATACTCCCAGGGTACGGAGGCCGTTTCCTTTGTACTACTACAGACTTTATATACATTATAGACGTATTATATACGGTATATACTCCCAGGGTACGGAGGCCGTTACCTTTGTATTACTATAGATATTATATACATTATAGATGTATTATATACGGTATATACTCCCAGGGTACGGAGGCCGTTTCCTTTGTATTACTATAGATTTGATATACATTATAGACGTATTATATACGGTATATACTCCCAGGGTACGGAGGCCATTTCCTTTGTATTACTATAGATTTGATATACACTATAGACGTATTATATACGGTATATACTCTCAGGGTACGGAGGCCGTTTCCTTTGTATTACTATAGATTTGATATACATTATAGATGTATTATATACGGTATATACTCTCAGGGTACGGAGGCCGTTACCTTTGTATTACTATAGATTTGATATACATTATAGACGTATTATATACGGTATATACTCCCAGGGTACGGAGGCCGTTTCCTTTGTATTACTATAGATATTATATACATTATAGACGTATTATATACGGTATATACTCCCAGGGTACGGAGGCCGTTACCTTTGTATTACTATAGATTTTATATACATTATAGACGTATTATATACGGTATATACTCCCAGGGTACGGAGGCCGTTACCTTTGTATTACTATAGATATTATATACATTATAGACGTATTATATACGGTATATACTCCCAGGGTACGGAGGCCGTTACCTTTGTATTACTATAGATTTTATATACATTATAGACGTATTATATACGGTATATACTCACAGGGTACGGAGGCCGTTACCTTTGTATTACTATAGATTTGATATACATTATCGACGTATTATATACGGTATATACTCCCAGGGTACGGAGGCCGTTACCTTTGTATTACTATAGATTTGATATACATTATAGATGTATTATATACGGTATATACTCTCAGGGTACGGAGGCCGTTTCCTTTGTATTACTATAGATTTGATATACATTATAGACGTATTATATACGGTATATACTCTCAGGGTACGGAGTCCGTTTCCTTTGTATTACTATAGATTTTATATATATTATAGACGTATTATATACGGTATATACTCCCAGGGTACGGCGGCCGTTACCTTTGTATTACTATAGATTTGATATACATTATCGACGTATTATATACGGTATATACTCCCAGGGTACGGAGGCCGTTACCTTTGTATTACTATAGATTTGATATACATTATAGATGTATTATATACGGTATATACTCTCAGGGTACGGAGGCCGTTTCCTTTGTATTACTATAGATTTGATATACATTATAGACGTATTATATACGGTATATACTCTCAGGGTACGGAGGCCGTTACCTTTGTATTACTATAGATTTTATATACACTATAGACGTATTATATACAGTATATACTCCCAGGGTACGGAGGCCGTTTCCTTTGTATTACTATAGATTTGATATACATTATAGATGTATTATATACGGTATATACTCCCAGTGTACGGAGGCCCTTTCCTTTGTATTACTATAGATTTTATATACACTATAGACGTATTATATACGGTATATACTCCCAGGGTACGGAGGCCGTTACCTTTGTATTACTATAGATTTGATATACATTATCGACGTATTATATACGGTATATACTCTCAGGGTACGGAGGTCGTTTCCTTTGTATTACTATAGATTTGATATACATTATAGACGTATTATATACGGTATATACTCCCAGTGTACGGAGGCCCTTTCCTTTGTATTACTATAGATTTTATATACACTATAGACGTATTATATACGGTATATACTCCCAGGGTACGGAGGCCGTTTCCTTTGTATTACTATAGATTTTATATACATTATAGACGTATTAAATACGGTATATACTCCCAGGGTACGGAGGCCGTTTCCTTTGTACTACTATAGACTTTATATACATTATAGACGTATTATATACGGTATATACTCCCAGGGTACGGAGGCCGTTACCTTTGTATTACTATAGATATTATATACATTATAGACGTATTATATACGGTATATACTCCCAGTGTACGGAGGCCCTTTCCTTTGTATTACTATAGATATTATATACATTATAGACGTATTATATACGGTATATACTCCCAGGGTACGGAGGCCGTTACCTTTGTATTACTATAGATTTTATATACATTATAGACGTATTATATACGGTATATACTCCCAGGGTACGGAGGCCGTTACCTTTGTATTACTATAGATTTGATATACATTATCGACGTATTATATACGGTATATACTCCCAGGGTACGGAGGCCGTTTCCTTTGTATTACTATAGATTTTATATACATTATAGACGTATTAAATACGGTATATACTCCCAGGGTACGGAGGCCGTTTCCTTTGTACTACTATAGACTTTATATACATTATAGACGTATTATATACGGTATATACTCCCAGGGTACGGAGGCCGTTTCCTTTGTATTACTATAGACTTTATATACATTATAGACGTATTATATACGGTTTATACTCCCAGGGTACGGAGGCCTTTACCTTTGTATTACTATAGATTTTATATACATTATAGACGTATTATATACGGTATATACTCCCAGGGTACGGAGGCCGTTTCCTTTGTATTACTATAGATTTGATATACATTATAGACGTATTATATACGGTTTATACTCCCAGGGTACGGAGGCCTTTACCTTTGTATTACTATAGATTTTATATACATTATAGACGTATTATATACGGTATATACTCCCAGGGTACGGAGGTCGTTACCTTTGTATTACTATAGATTTTATATACACTATAGACGTATTATATACGGTATATACTCGCAGGGTACGGAGGCCGTTTCCTTTGTATTACTATAGATATTATATACATTATAGACGTATTATATACGGTATATACTCCCAGGGTACGGAGGCCGTTTCCTTTGTATTACTATAGATTTTATATACATTATAGACGTATTATATACGGTATATACTCCCAGGGTACGGAGGCCTTTACCTTTGTATTACTATAGATTTTATATACATTATAGACGTATTATATACGGTTTATACTCCCAGGGTACGGAGGCCTTTACCTATGTATTACTATAGATTTTATATACATTATAGACGTATTATATACGGTTTATACTCCCAGGGTACGGAGGCCTTTACCTTTGTATTACTATAGATTTGATATACATTATAGACGTATTATATACAGTATATACTCCCAGGGTACGGAGGTCGTTACCTTTGTATTACTATAGATTTGATATACATTATAGACGTATTATGTACGGTATATACTCCCAGGGTACGGAGGCCGTTTCCTTTGTATTACTATAGATTTTATATACATTATAGACGTATTATATACGGTATATACTCCCAGGGTACGGAGGCCGTTACCTTTGTATTACTATAGACTTTATATACATTATAGACGTATTATATACGGTTTATACTCCCAAGGTACGGAGGCCGTTTCCTTTGTATTACTATAGATTTGATATACATTATAGATGTATTATATACGGTTTATACTCCCAAGGTACGGAGGCCGTTTCCTTTGTATTACTATAGATTTGATATACATTATAGACGTATTATATACGGTTTATACTCCCAAGGTACGGAGGCCGTTTCCTTTGTATTACTATAGATTTGATATACATTATAGACGTATTATATACGGTATATACTCCCAGGGTACGGAGGCCGTTACCTTTGTATTACTATAGATTTGATATACATTATAGACGTATTATATACGGTATATACTCCCAGGGTACGGAGGCCGTTTCCTTTGTATTACTATAGATTTGATATACATTATAGACGTATTATATACGGTATATACTCCCAGGGTACGGAGGCCGTTACCTTTGTATTACTATAGATTTGATATACATTATAGACGTATTATATACGGTATATACTCTCAGGGTACGGAGGCCGTTTCCTTTGTATTACTATAGATTTGATATACATTATAGATGTATTATATACGGTATATACTCTCAGGGTACGGAGGACGTTTCCTTTGTATTACTATAGATTTGATATACATTATAGACGTATTATATACGGTATATACTCCCAGGGTACGGAGGCCGTTTCCTTTGTATTACTATAGATATTATATACATTATAGACGTATTATATACGGTATATACTCCCAGGGTACGGAGGCCGTTACCTTTGTATTACTATAGATTTGATATACATTATCGACGTATTATATACGGTATATACTCCCAGGGTACGGAGGCCGATTCCTTTGTACTACTATAGATTTTATATACATTATAGACGTATTATATACGGTATATACTCTCAGGGTACGGAGGCCGTTTCCTTTGTATTACTATAGATTTGATATACATTACAGACGTATTATATACGGTATATACTCCCAGGGTACGGAGGCCGTTTCCTTTGTATTACTATAGATTTGATATACATTATAGACGTATTATATACGGTATATACTCCCAGGGTACGGAGGCCGTTACCTTTGTATTACTATAGATATTATATACATTATAGACGTATTATATACGGTATATACTCCCAGGGTACGGAGGCCGTTACCTTTGTATTACTATAGATATTATATACATTATAGACGAATTATATACGGTATATACTCCCAGGGTACGGAGGCCGTTTCCTTTGTATTACTATAGATTTTATATACATTATAGACGTATTATATACGGTATATACTCCCAGGGTACGGAGGCCGTTTCCTTTGTATTACTATAGATTTTATATACACTATAGACGTATTATATACAGTATATACTCCCAGGGTACGGAGGCTGTTTCCTTTGTATTACTATAGATATTATATACATTATAGACGTATTATATACGGTATATACTCCCAGGGTACGGAGGCCGTTTCCTTTGTATTACTATAGATTTGATATACATTATAGACGTATTATATACGGTATATACTCCCAGGGTACGGAGGCCGTTTCCTTTGTATTACTATAGATTTGATATACATTATAGACGTATTATATACGGTATATACTCCCAGGGTACGGAGGCCGTTTCCTTTGTATTACTATAGACTTTATATACATTATAGACGTATTATATACGGTTTATACTCCCAGGGTACGGAGGCCTTTACCTTTGTATTACTATAGATTTTATATACATTATAGACGTATTATATACGGTATATACTCCCAGGGTACGGAGGCCATTTCCTTTGTATTACTATAGATTTTATATACATTATAGACGTATTATATACGGTATATACTCCCAGGGTACGGAGTCCGTTACCTTTGTATTACTATAGACTTTATATACATTATAGACGTATTATATACGGTATATACTCCCAGGGTACGGAGGCCGTTTCCTTTGTATTACTATAGATTTTATATACATTATAGACGTATTATATACGGTATATACTCCCAGGGTACGGAGGCCGTTACCTTTGTATTACTATAGATATTATATACATTATAGACGTATTATATACCGTTTATACTCCCAGGGTACGGAGGCCGTTTCCTTTGTATTACTATAGATTTTATATACATTATAGACGTATTATATACGGTATATACTCCCAGGGTACGGAGGCCGTTACCTTTGTATTACTATAGATTTGATATACATTATAGACGTATTATATACGGAATATACTCCCAGGGTACGCAGGCCGTTTCCTTTGTATTACTATAGATATTATATACATTATAGACGTATTATATACGGTATATACTCCCAGGGTACAGAGGCCGTTTCCTTTGTATTACTATAGATTTGATATACATTATAGATGTATTATATACGGTATATACTCTCAGGGTACGGAGGCCGTTACCTTTGTATTACTATAGATTTGATATACATTATAGACGTATTATATACGGTATATACTCCCAGGGTACGGAGGCCGTTTCCTTTGTATTACTATAGATTTGATATACATTATAGACGTATTATATACGGTATATACTCCCAGGGTACGGAGGCCGTTACCTTTGTATTACTATAGATATTATATACATTATAGACGTATTATATACGGTATATACTCCCAGGGTACGGAGGCCGTTTCCTTTGTACTACTATAAACTTTATATACATTATAGACGTATTATATACGGTATATACTCCCAGGGTACGGAGGCCGTTACCTTTGTATTACTATAGATATTATATACATTATAGACGAATTATATACGGTATATACTCCCAGTGTACGGAGGCCCTTTCCTTTGTATTACTATAGATATTATATACATTATAGACGTATTATATACGGTATATACTCCCAGGGTACGGAGGCCGTTACCTTTGTATTACTATAGATTTTATATACATTATAGACGTATTATATACGGTATATACTCCCAGGGTACGGAGGCCGTTATCTTTGTATTACTATAGATTTGATATACATTATCGACGTATTATATACGGTATATACTCCCAGGGTACGGAGGCCGTTTCCTTTGTATTACTATAGATATTATATACATTATAGACGTATTATATACGGTATATACTCCCAGCGTACGGAGGCCGTTACCTTTGTATTACTATAGATATTATATACATTATAGACGTATTATATACGGTATATACTCCCAGGGTACGGAGGCCGTTTCCTTTGTATTACTATAGATTTTATATACATTATAGACGTATTAAATACGGTATATACTCCCAGGGTACGGAGGCCGTTTCCTTTGTACTACTACAGACTTTATATACATTATAGACGTATTATATACGGTATATACTCCCAGGGTACGGAGGCCGTTACCTTTGTATTACTATAGATATTATATACATTATAGATGTATTATATACGGTATATACTCCCAGGGTACGGAGGCCGTTTCCTTTGTATTACTATAGATTTGATATACATTATAGACGTATTATATACGGTATATACTCCCAGGGTACGGAGGCCATTTCCTTTGTATTACTATAGATTTGATATACACTATAGACGTATTATATACGGTATATACTCCCAGTGTACGGAGGCCGTTACCTTTGTATTACTATAGATTTGATATACATTATAGACGTATTATATACGGTATATACTCCCAGGGTACGGAGGCCGTTTCCTTTGTATTACCATAGATATTATATACATTATAGACGTATTATATACGGTATATACTCCCAGGGTACGGAGGCCGTTTCCTTTGTATTACTATAGATTTTATATACATTATAAACGTATTATATACGGTATATACTCTCAGGGTACGGAGGCCGTTACCTTTGTATTACTATAGATTTTATATACATTATAGACGTATTATATACGGTATATGCTCTCAGGGTACGGAGGCCGTTACCTTTGTATTACTATAGATATTATATACATTATAGACGTATTATATACGGTATATACTCCCAGTGTACGGCGGCCGATACCTTTGTATTACTATAGATTTTATATACACTATAGACGTATTATATACGGTATATACTCGCAGGGTACGGAGGCCGTTTCCTTTGTATTACTATAGATTTTATATACATTATAAACGTATTATATACGGTATATACTCCCAGGGTACGGAGGCCGTTACCTTTGTATTACTATAGATTTTATATACATTATAGACGTATTATATACGGTATATACTCGCAGGGTACGGAGGCCGTTTCCTTTGTATTACTATAGATATTATATACATTATAGACGTATTATATACGGTATATACTCCCAGGGTACGGAGGCCGTTACCTTTGTATTACTATAGATTTTATATACACTATAGACGTATTATATACGGTATATACTCTCAGGGTACGGAGGCCGTTACCTTTGTACTACTATAGATTATATATACATTATAGACGTATTATATACGGTATATACTCCCAGGGTACGGAGACCGTTACCTTTGTATTACTATAGACTTTATATACATTATAGACGTATTATATACGGTATATACTCCCAGGGTACGGAGGCTGTTTCCTTTGTATTACTATAGATTTTATATACATTATAGACGTATTATATACGGTATATACTCCCAGGGTACGGAGGCCGTTACCTTTGTATTACTATAGATATTATATACATTATAGACGTATTATATACGGTATATACTCCCAGGGTACGGAGGCCGTTACCTTTGTATTACTATAGATTTTATATACACTATAGACGTATTATATACAGTATATACTCCCAGGGTACGGAGGCCGTTTCCTTTGTATTACTATAGATTTTATATACATTATAGACGTATTATATACGGTATATACTCCCAGGGTACGGAGGTCGTTTCCTTTGTACTACTATAGATTTTATATACACTATAGACGTATTATATACGGTATATACTCCCAGGGTACGGAGGCCGTTTCCTTTGTATTACTATAGATATTATATACATTATAGACGTATTATATACGGTATATACTCCCAGGGTACGGAGGCTGTTGCCTTTGTATTACTATAGACTTTATATACATTATAGACGTATTATATACAGTATATACTCCCAGGGTACGGAGGCCGTTTCCTTTGTATTACTATAGATTTTATACACATTATAGACGTATTATATACGGTATATACTCCCAGGGTTCGGAGGCCGTTAACTTTGTATTACTATAGATATTATATACATTATAGATGTATTATATACGGTATATACTCCCAGGGTACGGAGGCCGTTTCCTTTGTATTACTATAGATTTGATATACATTATAGACGTATTATATACGGTATATACTCCCAGGGTACGGAGGCTGTTTCCTTTGTATTACTATAGATTTTATATACATTATAGACGTATTATATACGGTATATACTCCCAGGGTACGGAGGCCATTACCTTTGTATTACTATAGATTTTATATACATTATAGACGTATTATATACGGTATATACTCCCAGGGTACGGAGGCCGTTTCCTTTGTATTACTATAGATATTATATACACTATAGACGTATTATATACGGTATATACTCCCAGGGTACGGAGGCCATTACCTTTGTATTACTATAGATTTTATATACATTATAGACGTATTATATACGGTATATACTCCCAGGGTACGGAGGCCATTACCTTTTTTTACTATAGATTTGATATACATTTTAGACGTATTATATACGGTATATACTCCCAGGGTACGGAGGCCGTTACCTTTTATTACTATAGATTTGATATACATTTTAGACGTATTATATACGGTATATACTCCCAGGGTACGGAGGCCGTTACCTTTTATTACTATAGATTTGATATACATTATAGACGTATTATATACGGTATATACTCCCAGGGTACGGAGGCCGTTTCCTTTGTATTACTATAGATATTATATACATTATAGACGTATTATATACGGTATATACTCCCAGGGTACGGAGGCCATTACCTTTGTATTACTATAGATATTATATACATTATAGACGTATTATATACGGTATATACTCCAAGTGTACGGAGGCCGTTTCCTTTGTATTACTATAGATATTATATACATTATAGACGTATTATATACGGTATATACTCCCAGGGTACGGAGGCCGTTTCCTTTGTATTACTATAGATATTATATACATTATAGACGTATTATATACGGTATATACTCCCAGGGTACGGAGGCCGTTTCCTTTGTATTACTATAGATTTGATATACATTATAGACGTATTATATACGGTATATACTCCCAGTGTACGGAGGCCGTTTCCTTTGTATTACTATAGATTTTATATACATTATAGATGTATTATATACGGTATATACTCCCAGTGTACGGAGGCCATTACCTTTGTATTACTATAGATTTTATATACATTATAGACGTATTATATACGGTATATACTCCCAGGGTACGGAGGCCGTGTCCTTTGTACTACTATAGATTTTATATACACTATAGACGTATTATATACGGTATATACTCCCAGTGTACGGAGGCCGTTTCCTTTGTATTACTATAGATATTATATACATTATAGACGTATTATATACGGTATATACTCCCAGTGTACGGAGGCCGTTTCCTTTGTATTACTATAGATTTTATATACATTATAGACGTATTATATACGGTATATACTCCCAGTGTACGGAGGCCATTACCTTTGTATTACTATAGATTTTATATACATTATAGACGTATTATATACGGTATATACTCCCAGGGTACGGAGGCCGTGTCCTTTGTACTACTATAGATTTTATATACATTATAGACGTATTATATACGGTATATACTCCCAGGGTACGGAGGTCGTTACCTTTGTATTACTATAGATTTGATATACATTATAGACGTATTATATACGGTATATACTCCCAGGGTACGGAGGCCGTTTCCTTTGTATTACTATAGATTTTATATACATTATAGACGTATTATATACGGTTTATACTCCCAGGGTACGGAGGCCGTTTCCTTTGTATTACTATAGATTTTATATACATTATAGACGTATTATATACGGTTTATACTCCCAGGGTACGGAGGCCTTTACCTTTGTATTACTATAGATTTTATATACATTATAGACGTATTATATACGGTATATACTCCCAGGGTACGGAGGCCGTTTCCTTTGTATTACTATAGATTTTATATACATTATAGACGTATTATATACGGTTTATACTCCCAGGGTACGGAGGCCTTTACCTTTGTATTACTATAGATTTTATATACATTATAGACGTATTATATACGGTATATACTCCCAGGGTACGGAGGTCGTTACCTTTGTATTACTATAGATTTGATATACATTATAGACGTATTATATACGGTATATACTCCCAGGGTACGGAGGCCGTTTCCTTTGTATTACTATAGATATTATATACATTATAGACGTATTATATACGGTATATACTCTCAGGTTACGGAGGCCGTTTCCTTTGTATTACTATAGATTTGATATACATTATAGACGTATTATATACGGTATATACTCCCAGGGTACGGAGGCCTTTACCTTTGTATTACTATAGATTTTATATACATTATAGACGTATTATATACGGTTTATACTCCCAGGGTACGGAGGCCTTTACCTTTGTATTACTATAGATTTTATATACATTATAGACGTATTATATACGGTATATACTCCCAGGGTACGGAGGCCGTTTCCTTTGTATTACTATAGATATTATATACATTATAGACGTATTATATACGGTATATACTCCCAGGGTACGGAGGCCGTTACCTTTGTATTACTATAGATATTATATACATTATAGACGTATTATATACGGTATATACTCCCAGGGTACGGAGGCCGTTACCTTTGTATTACTATAGATATTATATACATTATAGACGAATTATATACGGTATATACTCCCAGGGTACGGAGGCCGTTTCCTTTGTATTACTATAGATTTTATATACATTATAGACGTATTATATACGGTATATACTCCCAGGGTACGGAGGCCGTTACCTTTGTATTACTATAGATTTTATATACATTATAGACGTATTATATACGGTATATACTCCCAGGGTACGGAGGCCGTTTCCTTTGTATTACTATAGATTTTATATACACTATAGACGTATTATATACAGTATATACTCCCAGGGTACGGAGGCCGTTTCCTTTGTATTACTATAGACTTTATATACATTATAGACGTATTATATACGGTATATACTCCCAGGGTACGGAGGCCCTTTCCTTTGTATTACTATAGATATTATATACATTATAGACGTATTATATACGGTATATACTCCCAGGGTACGGAGGCCGTTTCCTTTGTATTACTATAGACTTTATATACATTATAGACGTATTATATACGGTTTATACTCCCAGGGTACGGAGGCCTTTACCTTTGTATTACTATAGATTTTATATACATTATAGACGTATTATATACGGTATATACTCCCAGGGTACGGAGGCCATTTCCTTTGTATTACTATAGATTTTATATACATTATAGACGTATTATATACGGTATATACTCCCAGGGTACGGAGGCCGTTACCTTTGTATTACTATAGATATTATATACATTATAGACGTATTATATACGGTTTATACTCCCAGGGTACGGAGGCCGTTTCCTTTGTATTACTATAGATTTGATATACATTATAGACGTATTATATACGGAATATACTCCCAGGGTACGGAGGCCGTTTCCTTTGTATTACTATAGATATTATATACATTATAGATGTATTATATACGGTATATACTCCCAGGGTACGGAGGCCGTTTCCTTTGTACTACTATAGATTTTATATACACTATAGACGTATTATATACGGTATATACTCCCAGTGTACGGAGGCCATTACCTTTGTATTACTATAGATTTTATTTACATTATAGACGTATTATATACGGTATATACTCCCAGGGTACGGAGGCCGTTTCCTTTGTATTACTATAGATTATATATACATTATAGACGTATTATATACGGTATATACTCCCAGGGTACGGAGGCCGTTTCCTTTGTATTACTATAGATATTATATACATTATAGACGTATTATATACGGTATATACTCCCAGGGTACGGAGGCCGTTTCCTTTGTATTACTATAGATATTATATACATTATAGACGTATTATATACGGTATATACTCCCAGTGTACGGAGGCCGTTTCCTTTGTATTACCATAGATATTATATACATTATAGACGTATTATATACGGTATATACTCCCAGCTTACGGAGGCCGTTTCCTTTGTATTACTATAGATTTGATATACATTATAGACGTATTATATACGGTATATACTCCCAGGGTACGGAGGCCGTTTCCTTTGTACTACTATAGATTTTATATACACTATAGACGTATTATATACGGTATATACTCCCAGTGTACGGAGGCCATTACCTTTGTATTACTATAGATTTTATTTACATTATAGACGTATTATATACGGTATATACTCCCAGGGTACGGAGGCCGTTTCCTTTGTATTACTATAGATTATATATACATTATAGACGTATTATATACGGTATATACTCCCAGGGTACGGAGGCCGTTTCCTTTGTATTACTATAGATTTTATATACATTATAGACGTATTATATACGGTATATACTCCCAGTGTACGGAGGCCGTTTCCTTTGTATTACTATAGATTTGATACACATTATAGACGTATTATATACGGTATATACTCCCAGGGTACGGAGGCCGTTTCCTTTGTATTACTATAGATATTATATACACTATAGATGTATTATATACGGTATATACTCCCAGGGTACGGAGGCAGTTTCCTTTGTATTACTATAGATATTATATACATTATAGACATATTATATACGGTATATACTCCCAGGGTACGGAGGCCGTTTCCTTTGGCTGTTCCATTTTAAGTTCTATTGTGTAAGAGGGCCCTCCCTAGGGTTTCTTCTTGCTAGATCCCCAGTATTGTGCTGCTGGTGGGACAGAAGGGACGTGTAGATTATGATGTTATTCTGTTTCCGTTTAGTCCCAACAGCAGCACAAGGCCCCCCCCCCCCCCCCCATGTGTTATGTATTTTTCTTAGAATTACACGTTGGGGGGTCGGTACTTGGTTAATGTTTAGCCATTTCATTGTTCATTAAAAAGTCTATTCTGTCCTTCCAGCATACAGGGCAGAAATATCCCAGTATGAAGGCAGCACGGTGGCTCAGTGGTCAGCAGGGTGGCTCAGTGTTCAGCACGGTGGCTCAGTGGTCAGCATGGTGGCTCAGTGGTCAGCAGGGTGGCTCAGTGTTCAGCACGGTGGCTCAGTGGTCAGCACGGTGGCTCAGTGGTCAGCACGGTGGCTCAGCGGTCAGCACGGTGGCTCAGCGGTCAGCATTGTGGCTAAATGGTCAACATTGTGGCTCAGTAGTCAGCACGGTGGCTCAGTGGTCAGCACGGTGACTCAGCGGTCAGCATTGTGGCTAAATGGTCAACATTGTGGCTCAGTAGTCAGCACAGAGGCTTATGGGTTAGCACTGCAGACTTGTAGTGCTGGAGTCCTGGGTTTGAATCCTGCCTAGGGCAACATCTGCAAGGAGTTGTTCTCCCAGTGTTTGCGTGGGTTTCCTCGCACAATATCCCAGTATTGTGCTGCTGTTGGGATTACAGGAAAACAGACTGCTATCCATAATCTGCTGGAGTAGATGAGCTCTGGAGAAGTTGTATCCCTACGTCCTCCCTACAATGTTGGTGTTGCCATCCTGAGGGTAAGTTTTGTTGATGTCCTCTCCAGTTTGTGGTAGATACTGTTGGGGACTGTTCATACATGTGAGTGCTGTTGCCGTCCCTTCCCCTCTTCTGTCTGATAGGACCATGGAAAATAATGGGGATACCACCAGCCAACTTACCAGCTATGGCGCGACTGCTCTGACCTGTGCTCCTCTCAGTTATCGTGGAACCAGTGGTGCCTGTAAGACAAAGCATCTCGTATGACTGAGGTGGATCAGGAAGGAGCGGCCTTCACCTCCAGATGTTCTCCTACCATGTGCTGAAGATGTAGATAGACCAAGAGGCAACTGCAGACCTGAACTGTTCACTCCTGGACCTGGGCTTGGCCCCAAATCAGTTTTTGGGTCACCATACTGAGAATTTGAGAAACTCCAATAGCGGGTGAGTCCTGAAGATGCTGTAGTCGTGCTCTGAGCAGTGACAGGTCTGAGCGGCCATTGACAGTCTGAGGGTAAGACAGGAACCGTAGAATTGGTCACTGAAAGGTCAAATCAAAAAACTGTGAAAAACAAGAAATCATAACAATGGCGCATAATGTCAACCAAAATGTACAGTGTATACAGTGCTCAGCGCTACATCATTATATATGTACAGTGTATACAATGCTCAGCGCTACATTATTATATATGTACAGTGTATACAGTGCTCAGCGCTACATCATTATATATGTACAGTGTATACAGTGCTCAGGGCTACATCATTATATATGTACAGTGTATACAGTGCTCAGCGCTACATCATTATATATGTACAGTGTATACAGTGCTCAGCGCTACATCATTATATATGTACAGTGTATACAGTGCTCAGGGCTACATCATTATATATCTACAGTGTATACAGTGCTCAGGGCTACATCATTATATATGTACAGTGTATACAGTGCTCAGGGCTACATCATTATATATGTACAGTGTATACAGTGCTCAGCACTACATCATTATATATGTACAGTGTATACAGTGCTCAGCGCTACATCATTATATATGTACAGTGTATACAGTGCTCAGGGCTACATCATTATATATGTACAGTGTATACAGTGCTCAGAGCTATATGTACAGTGTATACAGTGCTCAGCGCTATATGTACAGTGTATACAGTGCTCAGCGCTATATGTACAGTGTATACAGTGCTCAGCGTTATATATAGTGTATACATTGCTCAGCGCTACATCATTATATATGTACAGTGTATACAGTGCTCAGCGCTACATCATTATATATGTACAGTGTATACAGTGCTCAGGGCTACATCATTATATATGTGCAGTGTATACAGTGCTCAGGGCTACATCATTATATATGTGCAGTGTATACAGTGCTCAGGGCTACATCATTATATATGTACAGTGTATACAGTGCTCAGGGCTACATCATTATATATGTACAGTGTATACAGTGCTCAGCGCTATATGTACAGTGTATACAGTGCTCAGCGCTATATGTACAGTGTATACAGTGCTCAGCGCTACATCATTATATATGTACAGTGTATACAGTGCTCAGCGCTACATCATTATATATGTACAGTGTATACAGTGCTCAGGGCTACATCATTATATATGTACAGTGTATACAGTGCTCAGGGCTACATCATTATATATGTACAGTGTATACAGTGCTCAGCGCTACATCATTATATATGTACAGTGTATACAGTGCTCAGCGCTACATCATTATATATGTACAGTGTATACAGTGCTCAGCGCTACATCATTATATATGTACAGTGTATACAGTGCTCAGGGCTACATCATTATATATGTACAGTGTATACAGTGCTCAGCGCTACATCATTATATATGTACAGTGTATACAGTGCTCAGGGCTACATCATTATATATGTACAGTGTATACATTGCTCAGCGCTACATCATTATATATGTACAGTGTATACAGTGCTCAGCGCTACATCATTATATATGTACAGTGTATACAGTGCTCAGGGCTACATCATTATATATGTGCAGTGTATACAGTGCTCAGCGCTACATCATTATATATGTACAGTGTATACAGTGCTCAGCGCTACATCATTATATATGTGCAGTGTATACAGTGCTCAGCGCTACATTATATATGTACAGTGTATACAGTGCTCAGCGCTACATCATTATATATGTACAGTGTATACAGTGCTCAGCGCTATATCATTATATATGTACAGTCTATACAGTGCTCAGCGCTACATCATTATATATGTACAGTGTATACAGTGCTCAGCGCTACATCATTATATATGTACAGTGTATACAGTGCTCAGCGCTACATTATATATGTACAGTGTATACAGTGCTCAGCGCTACATCATTATATATGTGCAGTGTATACAGTGCTCAGCGCTACATCATTATATATGTGCAGTGTATACAGTGCTCAGCGCTACATCATTATATATGTACAGTGTATACAGTGCTTAGGGCTACATCATTATATATGTACAGTGTATACAGTGCTCAGCGCTACATCATTATATATGTGCAGTGTATACAGTGCTCAGCGCTACATCATTATATATGTACAGTGTATACAGTGCTCAGGGCTACATCATTATATATGAGCAGTGTATACAGTGCTCAGGGCTACATCATTATATATGTACAGTGTATACAGTGCTCAGGGCTACATCATTATATATGTACAGTGTATACAGTGCTCAGGGCTACATCATTATATATGTACAGTGTATACAGTGCTCAGCGCTACATCATTATATATGTACAGTGTATACAGTGCTCAGGGCTACATCATTATATATGTACAGTGTATACAGTGCTCAGCGCTACATCATTATATATGTACAGTGTATACAGTGCTCAGCGCTACATCATTATATATGTACAGTGTATACAGTGCTCAGAGCTACATCATTATATATGTACAGTGTATACAGTGCTCAGGGCTACATCATTATATATGTACAGTGTATACAGTGCTCAGCGCTACATCATTATATATGTACAGTGTATACAGTGCTCAGCGCTACATCATTATATATGTACAGTGTATACAGTGCTCAGGGCTACATCATTATATATGTACAGTGTATACAGTGCTCAGCGCTACATCATTATATATGTACAGTGTATACAGTGCTCAGCGCTACATCATTATATATGTACAGTGTATACAGTGCTCAGGGCTACATCATTATATATGTACAGTGTATACAGTGCTCAGCGCTACATCATTATATATGTACAGTGTATACAGTGCTCAGTGCTACATCATTATATATGTACAGTGTATACAGTGCTCAGTGCTACATCATTATATATGTACAGTGTATACATTGCTCAGCGCTACATCATTATATATGTACAGTGTATACAGTGCTCAGCGCTACATCATTATATATGTACAGTGTATACAGTGCTCAGCGCTACATCATTATATATGTACAGTGTATACAGTGCTCAGGGCTACATCATTATATATGTACAGTGTATACAGTGCTCAGCGCTACATCATTATATATGTACAGTGTATACAGTGCTCATCGCTGCATCATTATATATGTACAGTGTATACAGTGCTCAGGGCTACATCATTATATATGTACAGTGTATACAGTGCTCAGCGCTACATCATTATATATGTACAGTGTATACAGTGCTCAGCGCTACATCATTATATATGTACAGTGTATACAGTGCTCAGGGCTACATCATTATATATGTACAGTGTATACAGTGCTCAGCGCTACATCATTATATATGTACAGTGTATACAGTGCTCAGCGCTACATCATTATATATGTGCAGTGTATACAGTGCTCAGGGCTACATCATTATATATGTACAGTGTATACAATGCTCAGCGCTACATCATTATATATGTGCAGTGTATACAGTGCTCAGCGCTACATCATTATATATGTACAGTGTATACAGTGCTCAGAGCTACATCATTATATATGTACAGTGTATACAGTGATCAGCGCTACATCATTATATATGTACAGTGTATACAGTGCTCAGCGCTATATGTACAGTGTATACAGTGCTCAGCGCTACATCATTATATATGTACAGTGTATACAGTGCTCAGCGCTACATCATTATATATGTACAGTGTAAACAGTGCTCAGGGCTACATCATTATATATGTACAGTGTATACAGTGCTCAGCGCTACATCATTATATATGTACAGTGTATACAGTGCTCACGGCTACATCATTATATATGTACAGTGTATACAGTGCTCAGCGCTACATCATTATATATGTGCAGTGTATACAGTGCTCAGGGCTACATCATTATATATGTACAGTGTATACAGTGCTCAGCGCTACATCATTATATATGTGCAGTGTATACAGTGCTCAGGGCTACATCATTATATATGTACAGTGTATACAGTGCTCAGCGCTACATCATTATATATGTACAGTGTATACAGTGCTCAGGGCTACATCATTATATATGTACAGTGTATACAGTGCTCAGGGCTACATCATTATATATGTGCAGTGTATACAGTGCTCAGAGCTATATGTACAGTGTATACAGTGCTCAGGGCTACATCATTATATATGTACAGTGTATACAGTGCTCAGCGCTACATCATTATATATGTACAGTGTATACAGTGCTCAGGGCTACATCATTATATATGTACAGTGTATACAGTGCTCAGCGCTACATCATTATATATGTACAGTGTATACAGTGCTCAGCGCTACATCATTATATATGTACAGTGTATACAGTGCTCAGCGCTACATCATTATATATGTACAGTGTATACAGTGCTCAGCGCTACATCATTATATATGTACAGTGTATACAGTGCTCAGGGCTACATCATTATATATGTACAGTGTATACAGTGCTCAGCGCTACATCATTATATATGTACAGTGTATACAGTGCTCAGCGCTACATCATTATATATGTACAGTGTATACAGTGCTCAGCACTACATCATTATATATGTACAGTGTATACAGTGCTCAGAGCTACATCATTATATATGTACAGTGTATACAGTGCTCAGGGCTACATCATTATATATGTACAGTGTATACAGTGCTCAGCGCTACATCATTATATATGTACAGTGTATACAGTGCTCAGAGCTACATCATTATATATGTACAGTGTATACAGTGCTCAGGGCTACATCATTATATATGTACAGTGTATACAGTGCTCAGCGCTACATCATTATATATGTACAGTGTATACAGTGCTCAGCGCTACATCATTATATATGTACAGTGTATACAGTGCTCAGGGCTACATCATTATATATGTACAGTGTATACAGTGCTCAGCGCTACATCATTATATATGTACAGTGTATACAGTGCTCATCGCTACATCATTATATATGTACAGTGTATACAGTGCTCAGGGCTACATCATTATATATGTACAGTGTATACAGTGCTCAGCGCTACATCATTATATATGTACAGTGTATACAGTGCTCAGCGCTACATCATTATATATGTACAGTGTATACAGTGCTCAGGGCTACATCATTATATATGTACAGTGTATACAGTGCTCAGCGCTACATCATTATATATGTACAGTGTATACAGTGCTCAGCGCTACATCATTATATATGTGCAGTGTATACAGTGCTCAGGGCTACATCATTATATATGTACAGTGTATACAATGCTCAGCGCTACATCATTATATATGTGCAGTGTATACAGTGCTCAGCGCTACATCATTATATATGTACAGTGTATACAGTGCTCAGAGCTACATCATTATATATGTACAGTGTATACAGTGCTCAGCGCTACATCATTATATATGTACAGTGTATACAGTGCTCAGCGCTACATCATTATATATGTACAGTGTAAACAGTGCTCAGGGCTACATCATTATATATGTACAGTGTATACAGTGCTCAGCGCTACATCATTATATATGTACAGTGTATACAGTGCTCACGGCTACATCATTATATATGTACAGTGTATTCAGTGCTCAGGGCTACATCATTATATATGTACAGTGTATACAGTGCTCAGCGCTACATCATTATATATGTACAGTGTATACAGTGCTCAGGGCTACATCATTATATATGTACAGTGTATACAGTGCTCAGGGCTACATCATTATATATGTGCAGTGTATACAGTGCTCAGAGCTATATGTACAGTGTATACAGTGCTCAGGGCTACATCATTATATATGTACAGTGTATACAGTGCTCAGCGCTACATCATTATATATGTACAGTGTATACAGTGCTCAGGGCTACATCATTATATATGTACAGTGTATACAGTGCTCAGCGCTACATCATTATATATGTACAGTGTATACAGTGCTCAGCGCTACATCATTATATATGTACAGTGTATACAGTGCTCAGGGCTACATCATTATATATGTACAGTGTATACAGTGCTCAGCGCTACATCATTATATATGTACAGTGTATACAGTGCTCAGCGCTACATCATTATATATGTACAGTGTATACAGTGCTCAGCGCTACATCATTATATATGTACAGTGTATACAGTGCTCAGGGCTACATCATTATATATGTACAGTGTATACAGTGCTCAGCGCTACATCATTATATATGTACAGTGTATACAGTGCTCAGCGCTACATCATTATATATGTACAGTGTATACAGTGCTCAGCACTACATCATTATATATGTACAGTGTATACAGTGCTCAGAGCTACATCATTATATATGTACAGTGTATACAGTGCTCAGGGCTACATCATTATATATGTACAGTGTATACAGTGCTCAGCGCTACATCATTATATATGTACAGTGTATACAGTGCTCAGAGCTACATCATTATATATGTACAGTGTATACAGTGCTCAGGGCTACATCATTATATATGTACAGTGTATACAGTGCTCAGTGCTACATCATTATATATGTACAGTGTATACATTGCTCAGCGCTACATCATTATATATGTACAGTGTATACAGTGCTCAGCGCTACATCATTATATATGTACAGTGTATACAGTGCTCAGCGCTACATCATTATATATGTACAGTGTATACAGTGCTCAGGGCTACATCATTATATATGTACAGTGTATACAGTGCTCAGCGCTACATCATTATATATGTACAGTGTATACAGTGCTCATCGCTGCATCATTATATATGTACAGTGTATACAGTGCTCAGGGCTACATCATTATATATGTACAGTGTATACAGTGCTCAGCGCTACATCATTATATATGTACAGTGTATACAGTGCTCAGCGCTACATCATTATATATGTACAGTGTATACAGTGCTCAGGGCTACATCATTATATATGTACAGTGTATACAGTGCTCAGCGCTACATCATTATATATGTACAGTGTATACAGTGCTCAGCGCTACATCATTATATATGTGCAGTGTATACAGTGCTCAGGGCTACATCATTATATATGTACAGTGTATACAGTGCTCAGCGCTACATCATTATATATGTGCAGTGTATACAGTGCTCAGCGCTACATCATTATATATGTACAGTGTATACAGTGCTCAGAGCTACATCATTATATATGTACAGTGTATACAGTGATCAGCGCTACATCATTATATATGTACAGTGTATACAGTGCTCAGCGCTATATGTACAGTGTATACAGTGCTCAGCGCTACATCATTATATATGTACAGTGTATACAGTGCTCAGGGCTACATCATTATATATGTACAGTGTATACAGTGCTCAGCGCTACATCATTATATATGTACAGTGTATACAGTGCTCAGCGCTACATCATTATATATGTACAGTGTAAACAGTGCTCAGGGCTACATCATTATATATGTACAGTGTATACAGTGCTCAGCGCTACATCATTATATATGTACAGTGTATACAGTGCTCACGGCTACATCATTATATATGTACAGTGTATACAGTGCTCAGCGCTACATCATTATATATGTGCAGTGTATACAGTGCTCAGGGCTACATCATTATATATGTACAGTGTATACAGTGCTCAGCGCTACATCATTATATATGTGCAGTGTATACAGTGCTCAGGGCTACATCATTATATATGTACAGTGTATACAGTGCTCAGCGCTACATCATTATATATGTACAGTGTATACAGTGCTCAGGGCTACATCATTATATATGTACAGTGTATACAGTGCTCAGGGCTACATCATTATATATGTGCAGTGTATACAGTGCTCAGAGCTATATGTACAGTGTATACAGTGCTCAGGGCTACATCATTATATATGTACAGTGTATACAGTGCTCAGCGCTACATCATTATATATGTACAGTGTATACAGTGCTCAGGGCTACATCATTATATATGTACAGTGTATACAGTGCTCAGCGCTACATCATTATATATGTACAGTGTATACAGTGCTCAGCGCTACATCATTATATATGTACAGTGTATACAGTGCTCAGCGCTACATCATTATATATGTACAGTGTATACAGTGCTCAGCGCTACATCATTATATATGTACAGTGTATACAGTGCTCAGGGCTACATCATTATATATGTACAGTGTATACAGTGCTCAGCGCTACATCATTATATATGTACAGTGTATACAGTGCTCAGCGCTACATCATTATATATGTACAGTGTATACAGTGCTCAGCACTACATCATTATATATGTACAGTGTATACAGTGCTCAGAGCTACATCATTATATATGTACAGTGTATACAGTGCTCAGGGCTACATCATTATATATGTACAGTGTATACAGTGCTCAGCGCTACATCATTATATATGTACAGTGTATACAGTGCTCAGAGCTACATCATTATATATGTACAGTGTATACAGTGCTCAGGGCTACATCATTATATATGTACAGTGTATACAGTGCTCAGCGCTACATCATTATATATGTACAGTGTATACAGTGCTCAGCGCTACATCATTATATATGTACAGTGTATACAGTGCTCAGGGCTACATCATTATATATGTACAGTGTATACAGTGCTCAGCGCTACATCATTATATATGTACAGTGTATACAGTGCTCAGCGCTACATCATTATATATGTACAGTGTATACAGTGCTCAGGGCTACATCATTATATATGTACAGTGTATACAGTGCTCAGCGCTACATCATTATATATGTACAGTGTATACAGTGCTCAGCGCTACATCATTATATATGTACAGTGTATACAGTGCTCAGGGCTACATCATTATATATGTACAGTGTATACAGTGCTCAGCGCTACATCATTATATATGTACAGTGTATACAGTGCTCAGCGCTACATCATTATATATGTACAGTGTATACAGTGCTCAGGGCTACATCATTATATATGTACAGTGTATACAGTGCTCAGGGCTACATCATTATATATGTACAGTGTATACAGTGCTCAGCGCTACATCATTATATATGTACAGTGTATACAGTGCTCAGGCTACATCATTATATATGTACAGTGTATACAGTGCTCAGGCGCTACATCATTATATATGTACAGTGTATACAGTGCTCAGCGCTACATCATTATATATGTACAGTGTATACAGTGCTCAGGGCTACATCATTATATATGTACAGTGTATACAGTGCTCAGCGCTACATCATTATATATGTACAGTGTATACAGTGCTCAGCGCTACATCATTATATATGTACAGTGTATACAGTGCTCAGCGCTACATCATTATATATGTACAGTGTATACAGTGCTCAGCGCTACATCATTATATATGTACAGTGTATACAGTGCTCAGCGCTACATCATTATATATGTACAGTGTATACAGTGCTCAGGCTACATCATTATATATGTCAGTGTATACAGTGCTCAGGCTATATGTACAGTGTATACAGTGCTCAGGCTACATCATTATATATGTACAGTGTATACAGTGCTCAGCGCTACATCATTATATATGTACAGTGTATACAGTGCTCAGGGCTACATCATTATATATGTACAGTGTATACAGTGCTCAGCGCTACATCATTATATATGTACAGTGTATACAGTGCTCAGCGCTACATCATTATATATGTACAGTGTATACAGTGCTCAGGCTACATCATTATATATGTACAGTGTATACAGTGCTCAGCGCTACATCATTATATATGTACAGTGTATACAGTGCTCAGCGCTACATCATTATATATGTACAGTGTATACAGTGCTCAGCGCTACATCATTATATATGTACAGTGTATACAGTGCTCAGGCTACATCATTATATATGTACAGTGTATACAGTGCTCAGCGCTACATCATTATATATGTACAGTGTATACAGTGCTCAGCGCTACATCATTATATATGTACAGTGTATACAGTGCTCAGCACTACATCATTATATATGTACAGTGTATACAGTGCTCAGAGCTACATCATTATATATGTACAGTGTATACAGTGCTCAGGGCTACATCATTATATATGTACAGTGTATACAGTGCTCAGCGCTACATCATTATATATGTACAGTGTATACAGTGCCTCAGAGCTACATCATTATATATGTACAGTGTATACAGTGCTCAGGGCTACATCATTATATATGTACAGTGTATACAGTGCTCAGCGCTACATCATTATATATGTACAGTGTAA